>NC_056731.1:391626962-391821962 GCF_019279795.1 Protopterus annectens | reverse complement strand
TATGTTTTATAACACATTCGGATAT
Organism: Protopterus annectens; assembly: GCF_019279795.1. Taxonomy (NCBI): domain Eukaryota; kingdom Metazoa; phylum Chordata; order Ceratodontiformes; family Protopteridae; genus Protopterus; species Protopterus annectens. The sequence goes on along the minus strand of NC_056731.1, from coordinate 391,821,937 downwards.
TTCTTTACTTATATTTCCCTTATCCAAACATTCGTTAAACTTTTTAACTAATATCTGTTTTGCTCTAAGTTAAATTTTTTTAATAAATTCTGTAAACCATACCATCTTTTCCTGGCATTAAACCTTCCATCCGTAATTTCATAACTTTTTTCTACTTCTTCCAATGATAGTGATTTACTAAGTCACTGTGTTGTATGGGATGAAAACATTAATTCACATGTGCCTTTACCTCATTCTTACGATTATATGTTTCCCTTACATAGCCCTCTATAATCCTTATAATGTTCCTCTACCTGCATTTCATATTACCTTTCTTGCTTTCATCTCTTTTATCATTGCAATCTATGTCTTTATATTCTTTGCTAAAAAAGAAATGTCCTCCTTCCCTCTATAATTATACTCCTGCTTATACAATAATTGTTCTACTCTTCATTCATGTTCCTCATATCATTTTTTCTTTCCCATAATAATCTACACTATTTTCTAAACATTTCAACATCTTATTATATGTAGTCCTCTTTCCCTTTTTTCTGCTATCCAGTTCAGCATGTAAATGCACTTTCTTATATTTATCTTCAAAAATTATCCACCAAGCTACCAGATTTTTAAGAAAGTATTTATTGCGATGTGATTTTACCATAATGTAGTTAACTGTTCTGCTAATACTTGCTTCCTAATTCCTCAACCACTTAATCTTTCCTTCTTACCTTTACCTTCTCTTATAAGATCTTTGTTGCCTCTTATCTCAGTCCATCTTGCTCCATGACCAGAAAAACAGTCATAATATATCTTCCAAGTAGTTCAGTACTTCTTCTTCTTCTTCTTTTGGCTTTTCCCAGTTAGGGGTTGCCACAGTGGATCACCTGTCTGCTCATGATTGGCAGTGGAGTTTTATGGTGTCGAGTTGCCAGCCCGGTGCCCAACCTTCCACAGAAGGCACACACATGCACGCACTCACACCTAGGGCCAATTTAGAGTGTACTACTTTCTGACAATACAAAATAATAAATTTTTGATTTAATACTCCCCCCTGTGTAGGTCCATTTATTATATTTCCATAGTCTTTATCTTCCCATTTCATAATTTTTTACTATTTTTACATTTCCTACGTCTCTTTTTAAAAATCATCCATTATAATAATCTTGATATTCACTTTTGTGTAAAACATTACCTTTTCAAATAATTTCTGTTATTTGTTTGTGTCTGTATAAGCATATATAGTCATCAACCTAAAACCCTCTGTTCTCCATCTAATAATCACAAGAGTCAGTCTTCCTGGTACTTCTATACATTTAATGCCGTAACATTTTCTTTAAACAAAAATACCACTCCAGAACATCCTTTTTTCCCCAATTCCACACCACTCTATGTCTCCACAATTTTTTCAGCTAAAATTGATCTGTTTCTGTAATAAATGTAGTGTCTTATGGAAAAAATATCCCATTTTCACTTTTTGTATCATTCAAGAATTGTTATCCTAACTTTATTAATAAAACTGCTAACATTCAAAGAAAGCAATTTCACATTAGTCCTTTCCTCTTTTAAACTTTGGATGGTGGATGTTTACATTTTCTTTTCTGCACCTTTAATCTTTCACGGATAGTTTTTCTTCTTTCTTTCCTCATATCCTTACTTTGTTCTCCTTCCTCAGTTTTATTGGACACATTCTCTGTCTCCATATTTGATTCCTCCAAAAATGATTGCACTTCACCTTCTCCTTTGTTCAGTTTACGTGTGGGTACATGACACTATGTCAGCAGTTGTAAATGCTGAGTGTCAAAACCTGAAAACCTGATAGTCAATGTCAGAAATGTCAGTCTATAGGAATAAACAGAATAGCTTCAGTGATTGCAGTACAGTCAGTGCAATCTTGGAGTTAGTATACATAATTAACAAGGGGTGTGGGAAAGCGGGGGGACTTGACCCTGCAAAACAAATTGTTTGCTGCTTTTTTTTATTTTGTTTTCAACATTTTGGATGTCCATGTCATGTTCTTCAGCATTCAAAACAGTGATCAAACAACATGAATCCTCATATGTTACCAAATCAGGATCCTGCTCACTCATCTTTTTTGCTTCCCATCTAAATTAGCCACACTAGTCCCTTCATTATTTAATACATTTTAACTTTTTATATCTTCTTGCACGCTTACCTCATGAGTTTGTTCAGTTAGTAGGACTTTTTCCATTTCTCCCTCTTTCTGCTGTTCCTCTCCCTCAATTTTTTACAATTAAAATACAAATGGCCTGCATCATTACATATCCTAAAATAACCCATTCATCTGCTTATCACATGTCCTTTTTTACCGTATTGGTTACGAATTACTTTTTTTTTACAGTCATTAGTTACATGATCATTGCTTCCAAAAAATAGCAGGTAGGTTTTTGACTGTCCACCATATTTTAAAGTTCCTCGATTACCTGTCACAAACACTTGGCGGATTTGTAATCAGTCCATTCACCATTTTCAAAGTTACTTCCACTTCCCAATCACCATCCCACATATTCCTGTCATCTTTGGATTTATTCACTTCCCCCAGCTTCTCACACTTTCCTTAAATATATTTGTATATCACTTTCTTCAGTCTCATCTGTCCTAAACATAAATATCATCTTTTTGAATCTATTCCCTTTCCCTATAAAAACAGAATCATTCCATGGAAAAACATTTTTCTTTTTATCACACACCTCCAAAAAATATGCCATTAATATTTCCATCTCAAGTTTAATATCACAAAATTGTTCCTTACCTAGATGAATAAATTATATTACATCTTTCATATTAAAGGGTGATGGCACAATCAAATTGCCCCATATAAAATATCTGCCTACAACACAGTCCCTTTTTTAAATCCTTACAGTTGGCCTTCTTTTAAAAATGAGTACAGTATCTGTTTTATTTTTATTTTTTTCACCTTCCACACTTGCTTAATATGTTTTACATTGATTGAAGCCATCATCTTCCCACTGTTGCCTCTGAATAACATACCCTGCTTTTCCATCCTGGTGCCTTTCTTCTTCAAATAGACGTCCTGTAACATCTCCCCAAGAAATTTACATTTCCTCTCTTCGCTCATCTTTCTACAACAAAAGGATCAGTTGTGCATCATTTAACCCTCCCGCAGCTGATTTCATAATAACAATTTCCTCTGTAGCACACTAAAGAACATTCTGATTGCTTAAGTCAACTAAATGCTGACTGTGCATTCATCACTATTCAAAATGCCTTATGGCAAACAGCACTGCCGATCTCCTTGTCATTCACAATTTCTTTCAAAATATCTACATATCTTGGAGACATCTCACCACCATTTACAGAACCTAGGTCTCTAAGTCTCTATTGTCTTGCTTCTCCCACCAGCTTTTAGTCCAGAAACAGGATCATAACCATGCAGAAAAGAGCAGGAAATTTCCCCAGTGGCCTTTCCAAATTTTCCCTAGTCAGTATGAATACCACCTCGGGTCTCCTCTAAAATAAGGCCATTTGCTTAGTGGGAGTAACTCAGTCAACAAAGTGTAAATACGTAAAATAAAATAAAATAAATACATAAAATAAAATAAATATGGGAACAGGTCAGCCTACCAGTCATGTGGCCTCTCCCTTGTCTAACTCCCTGCCCATGGCATCCTATAGCTTCACAAGGATCCAGTGCTCTGGAAGGATCCAGCTCATACCTGCTCTACCTTTGGATTCTGTAACCAGCTTACACATGACATGACAAGACTCATACTCACCCAATAGCTGCTATCTGCAATTGCCAGCACTTCTGTAGGGGTCAATAGTAAAACAGATTGTAGCACTTCCCACCTCCAAGGATGAGGAAGTTGGCATAAGCTGCTCATGGTCATCCTATCCTGCCTGACATTTCTAGCAGTGCAGCCCCTAACCAAGCTTGGTTCATGGGAAATGTACTCAGGACTTTATCCCTGTATGCCACAAAACTGGGATAAATTATGACAATTCAAGATGTCCAGTTGTCAAGCATGTTAAGTCAACATCAGCCATGTAATCACAAGTTCTGAATAAGCTGCTTGGGAGGTTTGGAATACTAGCAACTAGAAGAACTGATAATAACACAACTTCTAGTACAGTTCTCATATGTGAGGTACAGCACAGGGAAGGGTGGCCCCTATTATGACCAGAAGTGAATGGCATGCATGGAAATTTATTAACAATGCACGGAAACCCATAGGAATTATATATGTGTAAAATGTACCATGTAAGCAGGAGTTAATTAGTATCTTGAGAATGATACAGAAATTCCAAGTCCCACACATGCAGTCAGAGGAGTAATAGCAGCCACCCTGAAGTTTAGACACAAACTTCAACAATAAAATTCTATCTGTGAGTGATACAAGAAACTTATATGATGAGTGTGTATGTAAAACATGCTTTGAATAAAAACCTAGAATGACATACGAATAGGAAGCAATGGTCAGTGACCGTGTCTTTCAGAAGGTTCAGTATCGGTTCTGTTTTAGTAAGAAATTGGAAATAAGACATTTTGTAGTCCCTGAGTCTTTGATTTTCCAAGACAACAAGTGTTCCAGTATAAGAACTGTTTTTTTTTTTTTTTTTTTTTTTTTTTTTGCATTTCTAATTCATAATATGTTAAAGATAAAAAGTATTTGGGGATATTTTAGGGTACTCTGGAAAATTCCTGAATCTTAAGAGACCTCAGAGATTTCTAACTAAGAAAATTCAGGGTCTCCAGCACATCTTATAGTGACAGACTGAAGTTGCTGTCACTGTACTCAGTAGCATATAGACTACTCAGAGGCAACTTATGTCTGGTTTACAGGGATATCTCTGACCTAAATCTAAAGGAAATACTGCACATCTAGCCTGCGACATAAACAGGACCTACTGGGGATACCGATACATCAATCAGAGGTTGCCACTCCTCTGGAATAGGCTTCCAATCCATATCAAGCAGAGCACCTTCACGATCTGTTTAAGCACAACCTGGACAACTGGATGGAAACCATAACATTTTGCCAGAAATTGTCCCAGCTTCTCTCCTGGACATGGGTAGTCCTTACTAGAAAAACCATGGGCATAGACAATATCTCTCATCTAGTATTATATTGAGATTTAATGGTTAGGCTTGCAATGACCTTTGGATCAATAGCCTAGTAACATCCTATGAACATATGAACCTAAATGTATGCTGCCTGCAATGGTATAAATATTATTTTGGAAAATAATGGCAACAAATAAAGCAACTTGTTCTAAGGAAAAATGATGTGAACATGAGGGATTGATTTTAGGCTTGGAGTAGTACATGTAAGTTCTTGTTTCCTGCAAAGCTGGGAAGTAATTTTTCAAGTAAAACCAGATGGTTCAATACACAGAAGAGGAATGACATTACAGCCAGGATTCAGGAACATTACCACCACCACCACCATCATCATTATCACCTCCCCTCTTTTTCTCATTTTCTACGTGGGGTTGGGGTGTCATGCCAACTGTCACCATCTCTCTCAGTTCAGTACCACTGTCTTACCTTCAGCCTTCATCAGTAGTCATGTCTGACTGTTGTAGGTATTCTGTCATGCAGTCCATCCATTTCCTTGCTGGACATTTCCTCTTGCTTTCTTCCTCTCTCTCCCACTTCTTCACCAAATCAGTAGCTGTTTCTGATTCGTGGATAGCCCTACCACAGTGCTTACCTTGAAGAGGTGCAGCACTGCGGTGGGCTGTCTCTGTCTGGTCAACTGCAGTACTAATGAGGCATTACGAGGGAGAGACATATGATAGTTAGCCATGTGATTTATCCTGGAAATGTCTGCAGTAAGTACTTTATGCAGCTGAGTGATTCTGAGAACCACTCAGCAATTCACAGACATGCAGATTAGCCAGTGCTGGAGTCTTTCCTCATTATATGTGGCTGTGAATCACTGGTTTCTGTGATCACAATAAATGACTAATTTTTAAATCTTATCACTTGTGACTGGACATATTTCTGAATCCTGGCTTATGTCATGAAGAACAAAGCAAAAGTCCCAGCATCAAAAGAACGGCTCTCTAGAGGAAATGGAATGTTTTTCTTTTTCTTTTCATTTTTGGATTCTGTCATTTAGAACTATTTATTTATGTATCATTTGAAAATGCCTCTGTAATTTTAAAAAAGTGGTAAGATGTGCACTTGTTTATGTTCTGCCTAGTTTTTAATATATATTAAAATTATTATTTTCTCAGTCATGGGTAGAATACCACCACCACCCAGTATGTCTCCCTGACTACAAATTACATGGAGGGTATTTTTATGCAGTTATACAACATGCTTTATTTAGCGGTTCTTGTTCTGTTCCTACCATCCTAACTAAATGTGACCTAGACTTTATCATGACAGTGTATTTCATGACTATGCACTTTTGAACATCTCTGTCTGACCATTCCTCACCCTTTCTCTGTTTCTTGCTCCATATTTTGCAGCCTATCTATAATAATATAATAATAATAATAATAATATAGCTGGAAAATTTATTCGTCCTTAAGTGGTTATTTGCCTACTTCCCATATGATTCCTTCAAAGGAGGTGGAGAACGTGGTTTGCCATTCCTATTTGCTATATTGTTTTTATGTATAACCTTTTTGGTTGGTTGTTACTTTTATGGGGAAATTTTGCAGCTAAACTGATGTTATGGACATGAGTGCTTTTTTAAGTGGAGTGCTTTCAGAAAATGGCTAAACTATCCATTAGGTTTTATGGATAAGCCCATAAAAAGAGAAAACATGTCATGTCTGCAGCTAGTGGAGTTTGGCTTTATTGGTCTGAATGCCTTAATAAAGACATAAAACAATAAAAAAGTCAAGTGCATTCAGAAGCCATATAGCTAGAACACTTGCATTCCTTTAAGGCCATTTGTGGCACTGCAGCGGTAGCGTTGTTGCCTCATAGCAAGAGGTTCTCTCGTTCGATTCTCAGCTGGAGTGCGGGGAGTGCCTTCTGTGTGGAGTCTGCATGTCCTCCCCGTGGTTGGGTGGTGTTCGAAAGACATGCATAAATGGGCGTGCCTTCATTGAAGGTTGGACGTCGAGCTGGCACCTCGGCGTTCGTGAAACTCTACTGCCAATCATTAGCGGACCAGAGTTCCGCTGTGGCGACCCCTAACTGGGAAAAGCCGAAAGACAAACAAACTTATTTCCCATGTGCCTCCTTCAAAGGCATTCTAAGGTATTACACAGTGAAGTGTCTGGTTTGCAAAAATCTTTTTTTGATATTTTTGCCTATGAGAGTTTTTACATGTAAAGTTTTTCTTTTGGTTTATATATATAGATATACTGTATACACATATTTATAGGGGTATATATTGATTCCTTGAACAAAGAAGTCAATTTACAAGTGATTACAGCACCAGCAATCACACAAAAACTTACTTTAAAAAAAAACAAAATTAGTTAAAATAATTTTGCATGGGGAGACTGCAGTGGTGGTGCTGCGATAGCGTTGTCGCCTCACAGTAAGACGTTGTCCTGTTCAATTCTCAGCTAGAGCATCTTCTGTGTGGAGACATGCATGAATGGGCATACCTTCGTTGAAGGTTGTGTGTCAGGGCCAGCAACTCGGCACGTAAAAATCTACTACCAATCATTAGCGGACCGGAGTTCCGCTGTGGCGACTCCTAACCGGGAAAAGCCGAAAGACACAACAACAACAACAATTTTGCATGGGGAGCTGCTGCTACTTATATATACTAATGCTGAGATCGCATAACAGTGAAGAAAGGGCAAATTCCCTGATCCCACTGCAGGGCAATCTCACACAGTAGAATCCCAGCAATGCGGAATAAAATGTACATTCTATCATTCCTTCTGGAACTCACTTCATTCAATGACCTGAACACTCAACAAAGCATGTATAATAGGATCTCAGTAGTGCACAAAAAATAAATAATCTTATTATGATTTTGTGTTTTTTTCCCCTTTTCCTATGTTGGTGAGAGGAACAGTTGGTTATAATAAGTAAGGGTGGGGATGTGGGTGTTAAAGCCCTCCCACAAAACAAAACAAAATTTAATACCCCCCTTTTTTAGTTCAGTGAAATGCCATGTAATAAGTATATATATATATATATATATATATATATATATATATATATATATATATGTATATATATATGTGTGTATATATATATATATATATATATATATATATATATATATATATATATATATATATATATATCTACATATACATATATACACACACACACACACACACACACACACACACACACACACACACACACACACACACACACACACACACACACACACACACACGCAAACACACACACCTAACCCTCCCCAATCACATCAAAGGCTTTTGCATTCCCCTTTAGGCAATAACTCATTCACTCGCCTTGATATGAGACCTGTCAACCACAGTGTTGTTAAGGATTTTCTGTATTTGCCTTATGCTGCACCCTGCACATACCCAGATGGTACTTCTACAGCTGGATATGCAATAGGCATTGTGCAGGACTGCCATGCACTTCTGCAAGCGTAATGTAAGTCCACAAATGCCATGTCTCCTGTGAAACAAATTCCTGCTTTGGCTCTCCTGTCTCTGTCAAATGGCTTGAATAGTTCATCTTCTATTGCATATACCTCACTCATCTAACTCTGCAAGAGGTGAGTGGGTATTATCTTATTTTTCTACCCCAAATTATCGCCTCCAGTAGCAGAATCACCAACTGATCCACAGCTGGGGCTGTAACTCCTTCTCTCTCTCTTCCCCACAGCTGACTTGAATTGCTGATTTTTTGTCTCCTTGAGGATTTTCACTTGAGTTTCAGTTAGCTCATTTTGTATTTGAGTAATATCTATTGTAGTGATGTATTTGTGCCAGAAATGTATAATTTATGTGTATTTTAAGATCACAGTCATAGAGAAAGAACAATTTATTTTTTCAGTTCTATGATTGATTGCTATTTCTCACCGAGACAACTCTGGAGTAAAAATATGTATCTTGATGAGAAGTTTCCCCCCATGGGTGGTATGGGGTGGGGGGGCTGCTTGGTTCCTGTAAAAGCACACATTATATTTGATGTTGTTTGGGAAGGAAACCTGTCAAGGTAGTATTTTCCAAGTGTTTGTGTATGCTAGTGTGCATGAGCGGATGTGTTTAGATCTTGTTCATTTTACTCTGACATAACAGACCCTATATCTGTATCTATATGTATAGCTATAGCTATATATATATATATATATATATATATATATATATATATATATATATATATATATTGTTTACCTTTAAAATATTGTGGCTGCATTGTGTGACACATATATGCGAATGTATGATTTCAAGATTTGTATGAGCAAAAAAAAAAGATGCCGAATTCAGAACAGTGAATGCTAGTGTGCATTTGCTGTTGTGAATTCAGCATTTTGAGTGGAGATCACACTATAGTGGGGATCGGGAAATGCATCCTTTCCGTCACTATATGGCGATCTCGGAATTTGCATATATAAGTATCAGGGGGTGTGGGGGTGCATGGGGGCTTGCCCCCCTACAAAATGTTCATAGGAGAAATCTGGAGGTGCAGGTCATTTCCCTCAAAGTCGACATTTGCTGAGTGTTGACTTTCTTCATGGAGCATGTCGGCACTTTTGAGCATTCAACATTCCTGTTTCCGACATTTCACGTCAGCTACGTAAACAGTCACACAAGTGTGTTGCAACATTTTAAAGGTAAACCATATATATATATATATATATATATATATATATATATATATATATATATATATATATAGATATAGATATATATGGGTCTACTGTTTTTTTATCATTATTTCGATCTTACTTTCGGAAAAGTGCACTCGTGAATTCCGGTTCAGCGAACCGGCAATAAAAATAAAAAACAACACTTTAAACTCAGTTTTGCAGGGGGGCTGTGCCCCCTCACACCACGACTACATTATATATACTAATCCAAGATAGCACTACAGTGGTGAAACAGGTATATTCCCTTATCCCCACTGTAGTGCTCTGTTTTATTTTTATTGCCAGTTCGCTAAACCAGAATTCGCGAAAGTGCACTTTACCGAAAGTAAGATCAAAATAATGATTTTGTTGAAGTGCACTTTCGTGAAAGTAAGGTTGTACCTTTTTTGTTCGAAAAAATTATATTTTGATAAAAACAAAGTAGACCCATATATATATATATATATATATATATATATATATATATATATATATATATATAAAAGGGTGTAGTGGCAACTGTCAAATGTCTGCTATATCAATGTCGTTAATGTCAGCACACTTGAGTTGACAAGCAAACAACATGCAACTACTAAAACATCCAGAGAGATACCTTACTAAAAGGATACAAGGCCTAAACAATATGTCCTACATGGACCAACCCAAAGTCATGTCACTAGACTTGGTATCTTACAGACTGCTAAGAGGTGAGCTGTGTCTGACATACAAGGAATCCTCCCACCCAGTAGTGATGTACGTACTGCACATCCTTAAGTCAAATGGCATCAGAAATACTATGTCTAGGGATCTAAACCTCTTCTGTAACATCAACAGAACAGTTTGGAAGGACAGATATATCTTGTAGAGAATACCACTGCTTTGGAACCGGCACATCATCCATTTTAAACAAAGCTTATTCCTGACCATGTTCAAGCGCAACTTGGATCTATATAGAAAATTTATCCCAGTACAACTCCCTGTACTACTACTAGAAACAGGTAGCTCCTAAATGGTTTAACCCATGCATTAATCCCCCCAAATTATCTATGGTATGATCCCAGTTATTCTCATTAGGGATAATATATAATTATCAACCATGGGATGGGTAAAGCCAGCATAACATTAAATAGGATAGGTTAATTCAAGAGCAAAAAAGGGAAACTGGCTAGACTTAAAATGGGCCACAATTGCAGCTAGCCTAATACTTACCTATGAACCTACGACACACTTCTGTGCATGCCCTGCAATGTTCCTCAAAACCTGCAAATTATAAAACAGTATGTCCCCCTGCACCTCCTGCTAATTATTTATTCCAACTTTGAGCTCACACAATCCCTGGGGAAAGGGCATATTCCTCAACATCAGTGATTGTCTGATCAAGCACAATTGTTGACCAAAGCATGTCAATAAAACAGAGTTCAATTTTAGTTTAAATCAATTAGTACTACACACACACACACACACACACACACACACACACACACACACACACACACACACACACACACACACATATATGTATGTATGTACATATATATCAAACCCTATCCCTAACCCTAGCACTAACCCTACACATTATATTACTACATTTCTGAAAATTTCATCCTCGTTTTCTTGAACAGTCCTTATATCCTCTCTTTTCCCATGTACTACTACTTCTACTATTTCTTCCTCATCTTCATCTTCATTTTGCCTTTGACTTCTAGCATACTCATTTCTGACATAACCGTCATTATTTTTATCCCAATCAAACCAAAAATGTCCCTCTCTATTACAAATTCCACATACCTTCTTATACTTGTTCATCACGTCCCTTGTCCACACTCTGATTAAACCTTATTTTCTCACATCCACTAATATGGTGCCTAAATTTCCCACAAAAGTAACATGCTTTGGGCTGTCCAATATACCTTACATCTCCCCTATTACCAGCCTCAAAAACAACACTGAATAAATGCTTCATCACATCATTTTCAGCTTTTAAGAAAACATCCAATTTCCACCCCCACTCCACAATCCCATTCATCTTTTTCTTTAGCAATATTTGAAACGAGTGATACATTTAAAAAAAAAAAAAACAGAAAATATAAAGTCATTCCAAGAAAAATCATTAATTTTCTCTTCACAAAGAAAAAAAATTTGTCCGATAAATCACCAGTCCCAAATGTCACATCGCAAAAATGTTTTGCCTAAATATATTAAAGATCTAACATTTTTGCAGTAAAGCCCAAAGGAATATCACATTGCCCCAAACATAATACCTATCAAAAAATATATATATTTTTTTTTACTTGTAATTCTAAGTGTATATTTCCTTTTTTTATTAAAAGTCACAGTACCTGTTTTTTTGTTTTGCAGCACCAACCACTTCTGCATAGTGTTTTAGTCAGTTCCTTTTCTTGTATTTTTTACACACTTCTTTCTCACCCACCAACTTTGACCACAATAACTCTGACTCATCAGCAGGGTCTTCCCTGTTCATTAAAGTCACAGCTTGAGAGTCAGTAAGCCCCCCTCAGATAACACAAACACCTCAGTCTCTTTTATTGAATCCTATTTAGAGTCTGCTAATTGCTGACTGTTTGTATATTCCACATGTCCTTTTGTCAATAATTTCATCAAACATATCTTGATTCCTGGCATCAGAAATAATATTTTTCTTCTTCTTGGTCATCAGCTCCTGCTGTATGCAAACCTCCTCACTCTCCACCATCTTTCTGCTTCTCCTGGCCATCTCCATGCCATGACCAGGAGCAGCTAATGCACAGACGAATACATTCATAATAAAAAGAGTAGGGGGAGTTCCCTGATGTACTGGCCAATCTTCCTATAATAGTATAAATACCAGTTCAGGTCCCCCCTGAAAAGAGATCACTAGCCAAGTGAGACTAACTAGGTCAACAAAGAAATAATACATATGTGTGTGTTTATGTGTGTATTCCTAGTTATGCATATCTTTATCTCTCTCTCTGTATACATTACACACACAAACACACACACACACACACACACACACACACACACACACACACATATATATATATATATATATATATATATATATATATATAAAGTGTGTGTGTACTTAGTTGGTCTATATTGCGCTGTCGCTATTGTTTATAGCTAGTGTATGTGTCAAGTACACAGTTGTGCCCATGTTTACACCATAATACTAAGTAAAGTACATTTTTCTTCTATTTTCAGATTCAGTCCTTTCAACCTCCCTACTTATATTTAATTGACATATCTTCTCTTTCTCCATGTCTGAATTACTTCTGCACTGTGACTTTTGATTGTTTGATGTCAGATGTCTTCTTATTTGTACTAATTGATATAATATGTTTGTTGTTAAAATGTTCTCTGTGCCACTTGTCATATGTCATTCATATCTGTACTTTCTTTAAATTGTTTGAATTTTTATGGAGCTTTCCTAACAGGGCATCTGTTGAAAAGTTTTTTTCTGCACAATCAGACTTTCCTGGTAAACAAACATAAATTACATACATACATAATTGAATAAAGCAGCAGTTCTGATGCCATATTTAATTGAAACACTGTCAGCCTAGTGTTATCCTGTGCAAATATACAAAAGCAATGTTTATGGATGTCCATGATTATGTTCTGACACTGGGCAGAAGGCACCTTTCTGACATAACAAAGGAGCATAATAAAGCTTGTTAAGCACCTTACAGCACTGCTATGCTCTAGTCTTGCACTAGAGCATTAACAACAACCACCACAGAGCAACGCTGGAAACTTTGCCCACTATAAAAGCTGTAATACACTTCACACTGCCACACAGGAAAATAAAATAAAACCATGCTAGCATGAGGCATCTACGGTCATTTAAAGATGTTTCTTGATTAGAAGTGTATTTCACTTCTCTGATGTTTGTGTAGCAGTGCTAAGTGACTTAACACCTTCAAAAGCTGTAAAACACTTTGCACTCCTGAACTTTTTCTTTTTAATCCTTACCTGTACTATACCATAACAGTTAAAGCTCCATGTACAATAATTATGATTAAGTTTCTCTGATCACAAGCCTCTATTTCTCTTTTCTCAAAATATACATCAACATTCATGTCATCAGCTTTGCTCTTGCGGTGAATTTCTTGACATCCATTTCTTGAACAGACAAGTGGGTTATGACTGGAGACCCAATCATGATCCCACTTGCTTTCAGACTACCAGATCTCTTACTCTTTATTACTGTGCACAGTGCAGGTTTTCCTGTGTTTCCAGCAGCACTAACAATAAGTTTACTTTATCTATTTCACATTTAGTCGACTGAGACCCATTTGTCTTAAAAGCATTTTCCTGAAGTCATACTTCAGTCAAGTCCCAACTGCCTGAACTGTAACAGTGTACAAGAGAAGGAACAGACTACTTGCACGATTACATATCATCTCAGATAATATGTAGCACACTTTTTTTGTAGGGAGTTAAGCTGTTGTACTATGTTGGGAGTTTACCCCCCGCACACATCCCTATTTATATATAAGTGCAACATTATACACAGTCTGGGAAGCGGGAATTACATGTACTCCCCTCTTCAACAAGGTTTTACAGTCTCACATAAGGGTTGTAGTGAAGCTTTCCCCTACACAAATGTTGTATTACAGCTGTATTATTTCTTTGCTCACACCATGATATTTTTTGCTGAGCTCATTGTTAGTATTAGTTCAGTCAACTGGGACTTCATTCAAATGTGACTTCATGCAAATCAGCTTGGACAAATGGGTTTCAGTCAAATGAAGCAGGTTATCCCTTTGGTTCCATATGCATGACATGGAATGTATTTGTTGCATAGATGTAGTCATATGAGTAAGACTCTAAGAGAGACATAGAAGCAGATACAGACATATAATTCTTCATGTACAAAAGTGGTATAAAGGAACAGCAGGAGGTTATGTGAGAAAACTGAGAGCTTGGGTAGGGTTTGTAGTGACAGCAGGTGTACAGCTAGGATCAGACCAGGCAGATTCAGAAGGGAAAGACATCCTGTTGACAAGTTCTGTCTGTACTTTCATAGGCAACATATATCAGGCAGCATGTAATCTTTGAGAATACAGTTTCTCATTGCTGCATGTTGTTGTGCAAATAGACCTTTGGTTTATTTGGAAAACCAGGTTACACAGGGTTATAGAAGTTATAACATTCACAATTTTCTCAGAAGTGGTTAACATGCATACAGTGCATCAAGCAATGCAGCAATGACTACAGAGATTCCTAGTTTAGTCGGCTAAGAAATTGTCCTCTAGAAATTGCAGTTTAAGTATGTGCTACATGTATTTGAATTCAGATGAACCAAAATTCGCAAAACATGCATCCTGTTTGGGGCTTTCAAAATAACCTACACCTAGGACTTAACATAAGCTTTACTTTTAACATGAGTATTATTTTTGGATACTTAAGATCTAAAACTGCATTTCTTGTCACATCCATATACTCTGAATTTGTCAGACAACCAGATGTAGAATTCCAAATGTTTCTCACAGCTGATTCTGTCACTGTTTGCACTTCTTGGCAAATAAATCATGTTAAGTCATTTGGGCCGTGTGATTATAAAGACACTGGGGAAAAAAGTATTAGCTTGAAATTAAATTTGGTACTTACGTATTATTATTATCGCAACCACATTTTTGCTGTTGCGAAAGCCACCTACTTCAAGTCAAATGAGGCCATGAAACAGTGTGAGGTGTTGATCAAAGTCCTTAGTGCTAAAAGGAAAAGTTTGGATTAGCTTAATCAGGAGAAACCAACCAAAAAGTTGTCTTCCAGATTTGTGTGCATTACAACCGCATAGGTGAATTGTAAAGGGTGCTATCTTACTGACAAATGGACTCTGTAAGAACCGATTTCTCCAGTTTGTAAAAGGGGTAAAAAAAGATCATGCTTTAAATTATGTCCCTGTATTGTGTTGGTCAGAATTCACAAATGTGATTTAGTAATAGGAAAACTCAGAGAAGAAGGGGTGAATGACTTTACAATGAGGAACTGTTCATGGATTCCATGTTTACCGGCCTTTTTTTGTAAACGTGTGTGTCTGCATTACCTTGAATGAACTTGGCCATACTGATACCTCTCCAGTGTCCAGATTCCTGCCTCATATTTTTACATTATTCCCTGCAAGGTGCAGATGTGTAGTTTTCGAGTCATCACTGAGTGTTATTGTCAGTATGTCAGTAAACAACGGCATTTGTTTCTTTTTGAACGGGAAGAATAATGGCAACTTTCGAAGCTGCTTGTGAGGACAGGTAATCGCATCAGTGCTACAGCGTTTAGCATTCCAGTGTGTGTAACTGCTGATAGACACTAGTTGTGTATGTGTACAGCTTAGTGTGCCCAATACTTAACCACTGTAATGTCACAGTAGAAAACACTTGGAAGATCAATTCTGACTCGTACATGCACTAGTTTCACTTGAAGTTTCTGAATTTCGTGACCGCAAAAATGTGGTTGTGATAATACATAAGTACCTTAAATTTTCTTTATTATATAGCTAAACATACTTTTATGGTTTCTGTTGTTTAAAGTATGCATTAGCTGAAACAGAATGAACAGTACACTTAGAAGTGCAATGTTCTCTTGCCACTATATGTTAGAAAACATCCCTTCTTCATCACATGCAAAGGTTACAGACATGATTCAGAACTGTTCTTTGGCAACTAAGAGTTAATAAGATCCTTTCGGTTTCATGCAAATTTTCCACACTGTAGCCCTGGCATCTATTTTGTGAGAGGTTTTAGTTTTCAAGTAAATGGGATGAATGCTTATACAAAGTAAGAGGGCAAGTGCTTTGCATGCTTGATGTGGAAAGCTGACATTAAGTTTTTTGTATGAATGAACTGTTGTCTGCCCTTCTAAAGGGCCCCATTCTCCTATATTTTACTCCTTGATCCATGCTGATCACAAATCCGATGGCTAAAGCATTTATTAAGAAATGGGGCACACATTGTACCGGAATTTATAAAGGAAGGCTTTTCTTTCTGTAGTAGTCAACAAAAGCATTCAACCAAAAAGAACTTGACTCAGAATAAGGATTTACCTGTTTCTGGAGGGCCAGGATGTGTAATTAATAAATCAAAACCTACAGACAGGAGGGCACTGAAGCAATATGCAGTTTAATTTAGCAAGCAGCAGTGTTCATCCATGACATTTAAGTAAGACATCATGTCGAACAGTAGGTACTGGTGGGA
Organism: Protopterus annectens; assembly: GCF_019279795.1. NCBI lineage: Eukaryota > Metazoa > Chordata > Ceratodontiformes > Protopteridae > Protopterus > Protopterus annectens. The sequence goes on along the minus strand of NC_056731.1, from coordinate 391,805,022 downwards.
TCATGCAGTGTCAGTGAAAAACAGCGATAGCTTGTAACTTGCAACAGAGTATCTGAGCTGCAAAAGTGGAGACTGAAGCAGACTTGGCCAAGTGGCAGGAACAGCGAACAACAATAATAATCGCAGTGTCAGGTGGGCTGAAAGTCTCTGCTTGAAGCAAGCAGGGATCCCTTCTGTTGTCTGTGTGGGGGAGATGGTAAAGTCTAGAGCAATAGCAAAGCTGCTAAAAATAGCAACATATATCTAGCATTTGAATATATTCTATTTAAGACTGTAAGGCTCATGCTAGTCTGCTTAATGGAATCAAAGAAAGTAAACGATGAAAGCTATTTTCTAGAAAAAAAACAAGCAAGCCGTGCAGCATGGGAATCCAGTGCAATGAAGAACATTTACACATAAGCACACATTTATGGAAAGACGCACACAAACACATGTGAATAAATGACTATAATACTACAACTCTAATGTCATGCATTGTTGATTGCACAGCAGATAGCTCATAGATTCATACTAGGCTAGCTGCACCTGTGGGCCATTTCAGGCCTAGCTAATTTCTCTTAAAGGTGAGAATTAAACCCTGCATTTTGTGTCTGTGAGGTAAACACCTTAACTATTATAACAACCTCCCAATCCAATCATGGAGTGGTTTTCTAGTAAGCTGCATCTGTGAGCCTTTATAGATGCTGAAGGATTACTTCTCTGGGCCTCCTCTCCATAATGAACACATCTCAATAGGACCACCCATTTGCCTTTATTCAACAGGCATAGAAACAATCCCATCACAAAAGTGCAGTTTGAGTTGCTAAATATATGGGCATATTTAGATATATTGTATAGAAGTAATTATCTACTATCTGTCATCTACCATCTCTCTGCTTCTTCTGCTGTCTAGTACTTCCTATTACCAGGAAAGACCAGGTACATGTTTTATCAGCCCATCCTGTTGCAGTAAACAACTGTTGTGTCCCTAATGTTTGCTGTCAAGACCAGGACTCCACTGTTATCTAATTAACTTGCTTATACCTTGGACTAAGGCAACACTCTGAGTCCCATAGCCAACAAAGGAACTCTGGCCATTCCTTGTGGTCTTTAGGAGGGATTGAATTTCTGAGGCTGGGACTGGGAAAGAGATGAGTGTATTTTAGCTTGCCCCATGTGTCCTGTGAGGAAAAGCATGCAATACACAGTAATGTTTGAAGAAAGCTTTTCCCATCATCAGCTGCTGAACAAGTTTTGGTGTAAGGTTTGCTACCAGCCTATGTTATAAATCACTATAATGTTTGCTAGTGCACCCTAGTCCATGGATAGAAAAAAAAATGATAAGCAGATATGCAGTCTGTCCCCTGACAGACCACAGTGATGCTGGGAAGTATCCCTGACTCATGATCACTGGTGTTAAAAACTAAAGTTTTGCTTATACACAGCCATTCAGTTAAACTATAATGTACTTGAAAGGTAGGCTGGCCTAATACAATTTCAAAACAATAACAGATAGGTGTCGATGAAACCTTAAGTCTGACCACTTCACTGCCTACTGTATAACCCTAGTAATCTAAGTTAATTATCCCAACTGTGTTAATACTGACTTTATGACATGTAATCTTCTGTTATCCTACCATTGTGTTTTATATCTATGTTTTCCTTTACTTTGAATCTTTATATTACTATATTTATGTATTTTTCTGCATATGTTTATTTTTTTATCTATTTATTTATTTGCCTTTTGTTAACCGAGTTTGTCTGGCTGGACCAAAGGCCCTTTTTCAGCAGAGACCTGAGGAGAAAAGCTCCAGTACAAAAACAAATTGTTACAATCTAGTACAAAAACAAATTGTTACAATCTAGTACAAAAACAAATTGTTACAATCTAGTACAAAAACAAATTGTTACAATCTAGTACAAAAACAAATCTTTACAATGAAGTACAAAATTAGTCAAGGCAGAAGTTAAAAAAATGCACAATATTATACGCAGAAGAAAAATAAAGTTTTCATTGATACATGGTAGGACAGCAAGCAATCTTGGATACAAGAATATATAGCACGGATAGTACATAGCTTGACTGAGAGAAGGAAGAGAGAAGAAAAGCAGTGACAGAGGTGGTAGGGTTAGTATTCAAGTAGGGTCACTGCAGGGGCAAATCCAGGAGTTTTGCAAATATTCCTTAAGTGCAGGTTTGAAACTGTTTAAGCTACTCAGCGATCAGATATGGAGAGGGAGGTTGTTCCAAGCAGAGGTAACAGAGTGACTGTACAGTATTTTGCCTATGTTTTTTTTTTTTTTTGAGTTTGGAGATTTGGAGGAGGTGTAGGTCAGAGCTACAAAGTTCACGGTTGGGAGCATAGTGGGAGATGAGATAGTAAGAGAAGGACAGGCTAGGGGTTGGTGAAGGATGGAGTGGGTCAGGTAAAGCTGAGGTAGGATGAGTTGATGTTGAAATTCTAGCCAGTGAAGTTTTTGCAGAGAAAGACAGGGGTGTGAACAATACAGGAGATTACTAGCAAATCTAGAAATCTAATTGTGAGTTCCAGTTTAGTTGACAGATTTTTTTGGGAGGTTAGTAAAGATAGGGGCAGCATATAATAAGGTAGGGAGTAGATAGGCTTGAGCAAAGGACAATGTAGATTCTTGAGTTAGGAGTTTTTTGTTTCTATAAAGTAGTCCAAGTTTCTGGTGTGTCTTTTTAATGCAATTATTTATGTGGATGTAAATTTTAGCTCATCATCAATGAACCCCCCCCAGTAGTTTAGTATAAGATTCGACTTAGTGGTGTTATTTAGAGAGGAGACAGAGATGGTGGATTTGAGGTGATCTAGAGACTTGGGGAGGAAGAGAAGGAGTTTTGTTTTATTAGGGTTGAGTAGTAGTTGATTACACGTAAGACATTTTTCTACAGAGTGAAGAGATTCTTGAGTGAGAGTGAGTAGGTGAGGTAGATTGCAGAAATGGAGATGATGGCAGAGACGTCAGCATACTGTATTAGTGTGGAGTGTGGGCAGAATTGGTAGCGATTGTTCATAAAGATATTGAATAACAAGGGTCCCAGGATGGAGCCTTGGGGGAGACCTGTTTGGTTGGGGAGAAATGAAGACGTTCCAGAGAGCCATTTGACAGATTGTAGTCTATTAGATAGGTAACTAGAGAACCAGCTGAGAGAAGAGCTGGAGAGGTTGAGGTGAGCTAATTTGGAGAGAAGGAGGTTGTGAGATACAATGTCAAAGGCTTTAAAAAGCTCAAGGAATAAGCAAGAGACTAGTTTATTATTGTCAAGAGATGCAGCAATAGAGTGAGTGAAGGATATTAGAGTGGTGGTTGTGCTGTGATGGGGACAGAAACCATGTTGTTTGGGGGTGAGGAGATTTTCTTGAATGAGGTAAGTAATTAGCTGTTTATGGATGCACTTTTCAAGGATTTTAGAGAGTGGGGATAGAATAGCAATAGGCCTTACGTTAGAGGGGTCAGTGGAGTTTCCTTCTTTGTGTTGAGGGATAACATAAGATTTCTTCCAGATGTTAAGGACAAGGTTTTCCTGAATTGATCGATTGATAAGAATGGAGACTGGGTAGATGATGTACAAGGCTGCTTGCTTGAGGTAGAGTGGTGGTAAATTCTCAGCAGAAGGGGAGCAGGGTTTAAGTTTATTGAGGAGTAATATGATATAAAAAGTTGGGATAGGTTTAAAGGAGAAAAGAGAGGGGGAGGAGGGTGGGGGAGGTGGTGGTGTTGATGTTTGAGTTTGCTTTTATCAGATTCTGTATGGAGTCAATTAAAAAGGAGTTCAAGAGAGTGGCAGTTTCAACAGGAGAGCTGTTGGGGGAGGGATTAGGAGGAGATGGGTTTATTTAGTGAAGGAGCTTGTTGATTGTATTTCAGAATTGTTTAGGGTTAGAGTGGGGGTTCTTTTGTGCATTAAGATAAAATGTTTTTTTGTCAAGGTTGATTTGTTTTTTAGTAAAGTTATGCAGTTCCCTATAGAGTTGGAGATTGGATGGAGTTTTAATTTGTGCCAGGTTTTCCACATCCCTTCTATACATAAGGGAGAGTTTTTCTTTGCTTATCGAGGGGGCGAAGTTTGTTTTAACTCTTATTTTTCTGATGGGGCCAAGGAATTAAGAGTATCCAGGAAAATGTTATTACATTCTTTAACAGCTTCATCAAGGGGGAGGTTAAAAAGAAAAGACCAGTTGATGGAAGAGAGTGTTTGATTAAATATGCCACAGTTGAAGTTAGATAGGTTATGACACTGTCTATACATGTGCAAATTTGATGTTGGAGAGGAGTGACATAGGACTGATGTAGGGAGATGATCACTAAGAGTATCAGGGAGATTATAGGGGTTATGGTAGAGGCCAGGGTGGGAGATAAGGACCCAGTCTAATGTAGAGCTAGTATTGGATTGTTGGTTAATATGAGTGATGGATGTAATGAGATGGGATAAGCCGTATAGGTTAATGTTGGCCTCAGGGGTATTAGAGGACAGAATGTTCCAATCGATGTTAACGTCACCAGGTATAATAGTTCCGTATGAGATGGTTTGAGAGATCCAGGCAAGAAAGTGTTCCAGGGTAGGGATGTTGTTGCCAGGAGGTATATAAATGGTAGCAATGGCAATTTTTTCAATTGTTAAGATTACAGTTAACTATGAGTATTTCGGCTGGGTGAAAGCTAGGAGGAGTATAAGGTAGGGATGGAGGGAGAGATGTTGTGAGTATAGTAGAGTGACCCCTCCACCTTTTTCAATGGTCTATCTTGACAAAAGATATTAAAGCCATGGGGTAAGATATCGCCATCAGGTATGTGGGGTTTTAGCCCAAGTCTCAGAGATGGAGAGAATATCTGGGGTGTGTTGTGATATCCATGAATGTAATTCAGTGACTTTGTTTTGTATACTATGGAAATTGAGAGCAAAGATTTTCAGGTTCCTAGTAGTTGAACTGTATGACTGGGGTTTGGTCTGTAGGGGGCAGGAAGTATGAGGACTGGAGGGATGAGAGGCACTGGTGGAGGGGCCAGGATTATGGTGTATGTCTCCTGAGAGAAGCAGGTTAACCAGAAAGGTTATGGGACTAGGTAAAAAGAGGGTTGAGGTAAAAAGATAAGGTTTTATGTCTAGACGGGAGGGTGTGCTGAGGAGATGGTTTCATTTTGTGAAGATAGCTAAAGTGGTGAGGGAAGAGAAAGGGAGAGATAGGGAATGAGTACATTGTTAGGGTGTGGCAAAGAGTAAGTAGGAGGGTAGGGCTAAGGTAAAGGACAGGAAGGGAGTACTGGTAGGATGTGGAGATAGGAGAGTAAACAGTGTCATAGAATAATATGTAGCATGTTGTTAGAAAAAGGGTGAAAGGGGCAGGAGGGGTGGCTTAAGTGTTAAAATAGATTTAAATGGGGATTGGGATATCTATGGAAAAGAGAGTTATACTGAGATTTGTTAGGTATGAAAGGAAGTAGAGTAGGGTGGTTTGAGCAAGATAGTGGGATGAAAGCAGTATGGTTATGGGTGGGATCTGATGGTTAATTAGTAGGTGATGGCGATTGGAGGAAAAACTGCAGGAAGTGAAGAAGGGTAAGTGGGAGTGGCTAGAGTAATAAAGAATAAATGTAATTGAAGTGGGGTTGGGTGGGAATGGGGGTAGGGTAGGTGATCGGAGACAGCCCGAGTGTAGCGAGGAAGAATGGAGGAGGTAGAAACCATGAGGGAGACCAGGCAAGACAAAAGAAGAAAATGCATGTTGTACATTGTATTCTTAGCATTTTTCTTCCCAGGCCACTGCCAAAATCAGGCTATGCCCAATTGGACCATCTAGGTCACCACATGCAATAAATAAATAAATTGATAACCTGCAGCTGCTTACCTCTCACTAAATTTGCACTATGTCTCCATTAAACATTTGTGACTTCCCCTATTGTTTGTGAACACTGTGCTTTCACAGAGGCTGGTTTATGCATCCACTGTTGCAGCTATAAAAATGTTTGTGCTCTCATTGTCTTGATATGCTGCCCTCTGATCTTCAAGATGCAGTTACTTGCTCTGCTTTCCTGTACTCTACCTAACAATAAGCTCCTTTAGTTTTCACTTCCTTCAGAGGAATATAAGTGCTGATTTATACTAGGGAAGTTTTTCCATTGTACAAACTGCTTCCATTCTATGATTTTAGGGAGATGGAGGCTAGGATTAGCTCTCAAAATAAGGCCTAGGTCCATTATACGCTATAGCATTATACATTAACCAATAGAATGGGCCATTCCATTTATTAAAAAATCCCACCCTACTATCCAGTATACAAAGCAACAAGGTATAATAGATTTATGTCTTGTCACACCAAACAAGGCTGTACTTTGAGCCAAGCTAATTTTTTCAGGGGAGGGTCCGGCAGAAAAGTTCTATAATCATTATGTGTATTTTAGTAAGAAGTGAGCATATGTACAACATTGGGCAGATAGTTATATAAATGTTTTAAACATCAAATATGAGATAAAAAAACATTCAATATTAATCTCATATGGGGGTGTGGCTAAGACGCTGAACTGATAGCTGCACTTCATTTCAGCTGTCTTACCTCAAAACTATTCCTGACAGGAATTTTACAAAATAATATTTAATCTGAAGAAATATCTACTACTAACTTATTTTTAACAACTTTGAGCATCTACAGGAAAACTTTCATTGTCAAAACTTGAACAATTCCTGTCAAATTAATTACTGAAAAATCAACATTAATATCAGCTGTACAACATGAGTCATCTTAAGAATTCAGCCCAAGACTCTTCTCTCAGAAAAGATCTACAATCTCTTATAACAAATATACAGGAACTCACAATTATAATTGACAAGATGGGCAATAAAATAGATACTTTTAAGGAAAAGTGCTCTCAACAACTAGAACAGCTTCAGGAAATGTTTACTCAGCAGAAAGGACAAATATCACTTATTGAACAGTCACTAAATGACATTGACACTAGAGTCCAAACAGAAGAACAACAAACTGAATTCTTACTGCAACAGAACACATATTTGCTAGAAAAGCTCGATGATATGGAAAATCGAACAAGAAGAAATAATATTAGAATATATGGTCTACCAGAAAAATCTGAAGGGGACAATATGATAAACTTTCTTATCACCTGGATACCAAATGTAGTGAAATTACCTGAAGCTCTTTCATATGGTATAGAACATGCTCATAGATCACTAGCAGCTCCTGGAAATACTTCTTCTTCAATCAAGAAGAAGCCGAGATCCATAATTGTGAGACATTTTTCTACACAAGATAAAGATCTTATATTAAGAAATGCCTGGGTAAACTCTCCCATCAAATACAATGATACATTAATTAGATTTGACGACTACTCTATAAAAGTGGTTTCCAAAAGAAAGGAATTTCTACCAATAATAAAAGCCTTGAAGAAGAAGCAATTGAAAACCCATCTCTTATTTCCAGCAAGACTGAGAATCTTCCTACCAAATGGAATAAAAGTCATTGAAACAGTAGACTCAGCAATAAAATACCTTACCAACAATAACATCCTAACACAAGAAGAATCTATGGACTGGGCAATTAGTATTCCAAAGAGAAATGCTGAAGTAAATAACTGGAAGACTGTTGAACAAAAGAAAAAAAAACTAAAGGACAAATAATCTTACATGTTTTATATTCAGTAAAAGTTTAAATAATAATACAAACAACAAAAGAAAAGTTTTTCTGTCTTCAAGCCAGTCTGAAACAGGTACTATTTACAATTATACTTTAAATGTTAAAGTTAATACAAATTCAAATATATCTAACTCAATCACTCCAATATATTAAGCATGATTTAAACATTACTTCATTTTTCATTATTTATCATATTCATGTCCTCAAACAGACAGATCAACACATAACAATGTTCTCATGCTTTATACTTAGATCATAAATAATCAACAGTACTTTTTTATTTTGTTTTTCTTTTTTTTTTCATATACATAAAGTCTTCATTAACTTATAGTGTTTTGTCTAGTTCATGGTTATATTCCTTGGTAGATATAGTAAGAGCTGTAAACTGTGTTGTCAGTTATATCTCTGACTACATATCTTTTTATGAGTTAAAGATGTTTCAGTCTAGAATTGTCATGAGGATGGTTTAAATAGTCATGAAACTGTTTTGTTATAGTTCATTTTGCCATGTTGATGTAATGTCATGCAGAATTTATTGTGTGTAGTCTTTTGCAGCTTCAAGCCAAATGTACTGTTGTTCCGGACATCTGGAGTTGAGTAGCAATTCTGCTGGTGTTAAGATATGCTGCTGTGTTTTGCCCTGTGATAAAATATACCATAAAATGGTTAAAGGTAATTTTTTGTGGTTTTTTTTTTTTTTTACTAAATGCGAACTGCATATAGCAGTCGCGTGAACAGTAGCTGATCCTGCTAAAAAAAGGAGAAAAAAAAAAGAGAAAAACACATACCCTTTCCTGCTTGGTTCTCGAGACAGCCTTAAAGTCACGATTAGTATTGCAAACACAAGTTCCTTATCTTGTTGACGCTTTTGCATATGTGCATTGTCCCCTAGCTCTATCTAATTGCAACGTCACGAGAAAGTGACACTCAACCAAGAAACATGCTCATTTCTCTTTTAAAGTTACATGACCTTTATACGTATACCTCCACAAGACATTCCTCCTTCTGTATATTGAATCACTTTTCATATATCCACACAGACACACACACACACACACACACACACACACACACACACACACACACACACACACACACACACACACACACACATAAAACCACACATACTTAAATATATACACTACAATACACTAATAGGTTTTATTAAAACAAATTAGTAAATCTAAGCCCCAAAAATTACTTACATCAGAAAAAAGCAGAAGTTGCCATATATATATATATACATTGTATGAAACATAAGGAAGGAGTTGTGCAAAGAGTTGTAAGGAAAGCTAACACCATGCTTCCACAAGAATCCTTACCCTTCCCCTAAGACAGAAAGGGGCAAATTTCTTCAGTACACACTTAAATGCACTTAACTGAAATAAGAAGATTTAATGAAAAATATAAAAAGAGTCAAAGTATCAAAGCATATGAAAGACGAGATGCTAAAGTGATTTAACCAGAAATGGTGCCTTATGTACCTTCCCATAACTTAGGTATTATGACCCAAATAATACAGCTGAAGTAGGCTTCTTTGAGTAGTTGTGCCTTAAGCAAAGGCCTAAATTTGGAATAAGAGGTTTGCTTCATAAGGTTTGCTAGTAATGATTTTAATAGTTTATATTCAAGAGACAAAAAACAATGATCTGTGCACTAACATTTAAATGTAATTATATATAAAACTGAATACGGATGTGTTTGATGTGTTACATTGTAAGCAATAGATCACAGTGGAAGTTTTACAGCTTGAGAAGGGATGTTTTTTTAATGCAAAACTTTAAATAGCAGTGAACCAAGTAAAACAACTGCCCTTTGTTCAGCAAGTAGCAGTGAACCTGTCCTGTTTCATAGATCATGATGTTCGAGCTGAAACCCAGTACCCCATGTCCACACCAGCTTTACCAGCTATTCTCCTACCCCCCCAGACTGACTTAACATGGTATTGTTGGATCCTGTTGTGGATCCTAGGGACATCTTGGGGTTTGGCTGTCTTTGCATTTGTCGAGGATTTCTTTGTACGCTAAACATACTCTCCTTCCCTAATGGTGATGTGGTTAAATCCAAGAGATGAAAGTACAATGGGGACATTGCAGGGTATTGTCCCGGCCTCATTCCATCTCAGCCTCACTAATTCTTCCATAAAGCTGAATAAGTCATACCCTTGCCATCATTCCTCTTCCTCCAGTTCTGGGACATTACTTAAACCTTGCTTAATTGATTTTGTAGTCAGATAGGATAACAAATTGCACTTATAATGTTATAATGCTGTTGTCATTACAGTAGTTTTAAGTAATTTATCTGTCAATTGTCCAGATTTTCACAGAGTGTATAATTCTGTATATTTTTTGTTAATAATATTATTCAACATGAGAGAATGTTTGTTCAATAAGTCATACAATATCTTCTAAAGAATCTTAACTCTACCTATAAAAATATGAATCAAAAGTATTTATATGATTTGTTACAATAATTTAAACTATTTCACTGGTTTAAAAAATGTTTTTTTTTAATGTAAATAGCAAGCCTTGTTTTCTTATATGACTTATATTACTACATAATTGATACAGAAGATTGATGCTTCCTGTTTTAAAATGTTTTTCATTATTCTCCTGAAAGTATATTACCCAATAACTAGTATATATAAAATCTATTGATAAACAAGAATAACTGTTTCATATTACACTGTCAATTAATACCCTAAACTATTTTGAAATGATACTACCTTAGTCTAAAAGTTTTGTACCTTTTTTTGAATCCTGATTAGAAATGAGTATTACCAAATTACAATAATATAAAGAGAAAAGAATATACTTATATATTTCAGCTGATTATATTATTTTCATATAATATTTAAGTATCTTTATTTAAAACTAAGAGAATAAGAGAAACTGATCCAAATATTATTTGCGAGGGTAGAAGGTTTGTTTGGTTAGCTTCACTAACCAAAGAGGTATATCACCTCATAGTGATAGGGAATGGTTTTTAAGGTTAAGAATTACAAGTTCAGAAGTTCTTTTGTTTTTAATTATCACTTTGATGTCGGTCAGAAACATACAAAAACTATACAGTGAAAAAAATTTAAAATTCTTTATCCAAGATAGAACTAAGAACAAACATTATCTACACAAAATCACATATAAAACAAACTCAAAACTAGGAAATGAAATGTTTATCCATAAATGTTAATGGTCTGAATAATAGTAATAAAAGGAGAAGCCTATTCAAATACATAAACTTATATAAACCACAAATAGTCTTCTTACGAGACACACTTATTAGACAGAGATATAAACAACTTAAATATCAATAACTACACAGTACTAATAAGTTCTCAATATAAAACAAAACACAAAAAGAGGAGTAGCTATATTACTTCGCAACACAACTGTAACACCTAAAATAATTACTACTCATCAAGATACATCAGGTATTCTCTGTCTAGCTTCAATAGAGCTAAATAAGATAATCTATACTTTAGTAAACCTATATTGGATTCCAAGACTAGGATTAAGAACAGTTAAACAGCACTTTGAAGATATAATTCATCTGACTAAGGGTAGCTTGATATTGGCAGGAGACTTCAACTGTATAATAAATAAAAAAGATACAGATTCCAAAACTAAAAGAAGAAATCAGCCTATCTCCAAGGCACTTTTAAGATTCATAGACACAGTATATATAAAAGATATAAACGAATTTGCAGAACCAGACTCACTAATCTTTTCATTTTATTCTCATAGATATAGAATATATGTTGCCAATGATCTAATAACAAAAATTGACAAAGTTAAAATTATAAATTGTCCTTTATCTGATCATAATGCCATAACCTTTGAGATAGAGCTTACACCTATACTTTCAAATCCCATCACTAGGATATCCTCCTATATCACAAAATTGGCATAATTTAAAGAATTATATGAAAAAAACAATCAAAAACTTTCTAGAAATAAACAACACAGGGGATATTTCAGAAATGTATGTTTGGGATTCACTAAAAGTAGTTACATATGGAAAAATACTATCCTGGTACATAAATAAAAGGAAGTCATGGAATAAAGATATGCTAGACTTACAAAACAAAGCAGATAAATTGAAACTGGAAATACAAAAGGGTAATATTGTCCTAGTTCAAGAACTTACACAAACCAATAATAAATATGCAGATTTGTTACATCAAATGATTATGATTAACTTAGAAAAGATAAAAATAAACTCATATTCTACCAATTCAGCACACCAGAGACACTTAACTAACAGAACAAAAAATAATCAAATCTAAACAAATAAAAGAAATATTTATTCCTTATACTAACAAAAGAGTTACAGATCTAAATGATATTTTAGAAGCATTCAGACTTCAATATAACTTTGATAATTCCTTAAACACCCAAGATATACCCACCAGAGATATAAAAAACTACATAGAACATAATATTCATATTAAACTAACACAAGAACAAACAGACATTATAAACAAGCCAATTAATATGACAGAATTAAAATCACAAATTAAAAAGCTCAAGACAAATAAAGCACCTGGCCCAGACAATATGTTATCAGAAATGTATAAATTAATACCCAATGTTATAGTCAAAAAAGACTTAAACATTCCACCCTCTTGGAAATATTCATTGATATCCCCAATTATTAAGCCAGATAAAGATGAGAAACAGTGCTCTTCATATAGGCCAGTATCATTACTCAATGTAGACTATAAGATGTTTATGGCTATATATGCAGATAGGATCAAACACTTTCTTCCTTTCTTAATTCATGAAGATCAAACAGGTTTTATTAAAGGAAGAAACACTTCGGGTAATATTAAAAGAATACTAACATTAATTGACTATAGCAAACATAGAGTCCTAGATTTAAATGTAATTTCATTAGATATTAATAAAGCTTTTGATTTTGTTAACTGGAGTTTTCTTTCACTAGTTTTAAAAGAATATAACTTCCCTCCTAATTTTAATAACCCTATTCAAATATTATATGAAAAATCTACAGCATATGTTAAATTAGGTTCACATAGATCAGGCCCTATAACAATCAAAAAGGGAACTAAACAAGGCTGTCCTTTATCACCATTGCTATTTGCATTACTCATAGAACCCTTTGCAAATCAAATCAGATCAAACAACAACATAAAGGGCATATATATTAATAAATTGTTGAACCTTAAAATCCAACTCTTTGCTGATGACATACTTTTAACTCTCTCAGATGCCAAAAAATCTTTAAATGCTCTATTTAACTCCATGAATGAATTTCAAAATATTTCAGGCCTAAAATTTAATGAAATCAAAACTAAAATTATGCCCTGCAATTGTAAAAAAAATATATAAGCAAAAGATTTTCCAAGTATATAGTAACAGAAAATAAGTTATTATACTTGGGAATAAATCTTACTTAATGAATTAACAGATTATCTAATATTTAACTATAATAAAATACTAGACAAAATAGAACAAACAATCTGTCATTGGAATAAATACATTGTCAACAGCAGACAGATTATATCTTATCAAAGCAATCATCTTTCCCAAAATATTATTCTTAATACAAAACTTTTCATTGCCACCTCCCAAATATATTATTCAAAGATACAATAAACTAATTTTAAATTGTTTATGGTTTCCAAACAAACCCCGTATAGCCTTAAATAAACCTTTACCAGATTGGGAAGATGATGGAATTAATTTACCGGATATTGATTTATATATTACCTCCTCTGTTGTTAAAAATATAACATTATGGTTAAATAATTCCTACACACCTATATGGAAACAAGCACATGAGCAGATTTACATATAATTTAATTACAATCATATACAAGACTATTTAACTGTTATACCATCACCCCTTATATGGATGTTAAAAGATTATTTACTAGGGAAAAAGAATAATAACAATAAATGACCATCAAATTATATAGGCTCTACACTATCAGTGTTCAAAACATATATAAACAAAATACCAAATATTAATTCTTGGATTTTTCTTATTTTCCCTATAGCTTTTACACCTACTATTCTTGACACATCCCAGATTTCTAAAATGACTATATTCAAGAAAGAATCACTATGCTTTTGGCATCAACTTATAGAAAAAGGAAAAATATTAACAAATGAACAGATAACTTGTAAGTATAACATAAACAAACACCACTGGTTGCTTTTACAAAATCTAAGAAACTTCCTTATAAATAAAGTAGGACAAATACAACCTTCAGTCAGACATGTGGTCCCAAAATTCATTGAATACCTTATTGTCATCACAAATCAACCTTATCAGGCTACAGGTTACTTATCTAATATTTATAAAATTGTTAAAAAAACAAAAAAATTATCATGAAAAGTCATACTGGGATTATTTTACATCAATAAACAATCATCCTCCAGCTGAAGAAGAAAAAAGACATATTCTAAAATTTTCCAAATTATCTACATTATCAAATTACTGGCAATTATTCACTTGGAGATATGTACACAAAAGTTTCTATACACCACATAGGCCAACCAAAATGTTTGCTAGTGAAGATCAATGTTGGAGATGCCAAATCAAGATAAAAGCAGATTGGCAGCATGTTTTTTATGAATGTATATGTCTTAATTTGTATTGGAAGTCTATTAGCTATTTTTTCAGACTGTTTATAATGATAATTTTCAATTAACAAAGTCTATAATTTTATTAAATTCTCCTATTCTTGACTGTGTACCAAAAAAAGACTCTAAAATCATATGGTCACTATTGGCAATATCACATAAAATCATAACTATATATTGGAAAAATGAGGCTTCTCCTACGTTCAAGGAATTTAAGAATTTAACATCAACAGTTGGTCACATGGAAATATTAACAGTGAAGAACAGAACTAACAGACCTACTTCATACTATTACTCTTGGATGAAAGTACTGGAAATACTTGAAAAAATCGACAAAGATATAGCATGTTATGTTTCTGACTCTACATAATATAGAATTTCAATGTTATTTGCATAGACACTAATGTAAATAGTTATATAATGGTTTGAAGTTGATAATGTTTTAAAATTGTAAATATGTTACTTATCTATATTTCATGTAATGTTTCTTAAGACATCTTATTTTACAAATAATAAAAAAAATATTTAGTATAAAAAATATATTAATCTCATATAAGCCACAGTTTTCATAAAATACTGAAATATGTCCCACTAAGTAAATTGAAGTGTGTCACAAGTTCCGTGCAATATTTAAATATATGGTATTAAGTGAACTAAAGTACATTCCATGCTATGACTTTTACAAGGTTGAGAATAGCTTACAATAATTTATTAATTAAAGGCAAAATATATAAAACAGATGAGGAGAGAAAGGAAATACAAGGTAAATTTCATAACAGCAAGATATTGATTAATCAGGAAGGTCAAGGTATTTAACTGAGAAGCAGATAAAGATAATTGGGGAGTAGAGCTTAAAAGGTTTAAATATTGATAGGCTGGAGGAGAAAAATGAGATGTCATGGGGACAGAAGTGGAGATTACAGCAGGTACAAAAAAGACTGGAGTTAAGAAGGAAGTTTGCAACTTTTATAAAAAAAGATGAAGAGGCAGGTGGAGAAAAAAATGTAGTTAAAAGAACAAAAGAGAAAAGGTGCAGTCTGAGCAGGATACACAAAAGGTAAGAAGGAAGTGATGGCAGAGGTGTTGTATGCAGCTAAAGAGTTCCACATTTGTTTCAAATATTTGCCTTTTATTAATAAATTATTGTAGGACATAAGAGTTGCAAAAGGTAAGGATGAGAGAATAGAGGAATTGGGAGACTTGTGAAGAAAATGTATACTTATAGGTAAATATTAGGCTAGCTGCCCTTAGAGGCTATTGTAAACATAGCCAATTTCGATTCAAAGGAGAGAATCAAACCCCATACGTTGGGTCTGTAAGGTAAAAAACCTTAACCATTATGCCAACCCCTATCCTCACGTATGTGAGTAACTCACCACAACAAGAGACGTTTGAGATAATGGAACATTAATGCAGTCATTTTCAGTATAATGGGATTTCTTACTCAGGTAGACATCTGTCCAAGACATAATAATGTCCCTACTTCAGTGCCAGGTTTCCTCTCCTCTCCTCCCCCAGGACATCATTCAGAGTTTGACTGCAAAGGGGACCATAATCCATGGCATCTTTTTTTCATCCTAAGAAAGGAGCTACCAACAAATGTGCCCATGATGCTGAAACAGTGCAAGGAGAAATAAATGGGTAACAGACCAGAATGTAGTTGGGAAATCACATCTCTTTTATCATCAGAAATCATCCCTAAAATAGAACAAGGCAGCTACCATGGAGCATTAATCCAGTGGTATGTGACTGCTTATTGAACAGTCATATACTGAAAATTATAATATTGAATGCAAAATCCTAAAATGTGAAAATGTTGAAAATTCACAATATTGAACTCAAAATACCTACTCTAATAGTGTACATATGTACACTGCACAAGTACATAGTCAGTTAAACAATATCACTCCCCTGCTAGTGAAACTTGGAAATGAGTACTAACATGGGCCCTGAAAAGAAGTGGGATGGGCAAGTCCAGCTCTCTACACATGTTTGGGGAGTAGGTATTTTGATTTCAACATTTTAACATTTCACCATTTTGAAAGTTCAACATTGTACTTTCAGTATTATGACTGCCATTATACCGTTTTTCAGTAAGTTGGCATGGACCTGTGAACCAGAAGTGTGAAGGGCTTTGAAAATCCCCAGACCCCTTATCTCTGATGACTGGGGGATGAGTAAGACCATAATTAATGACTAAGATTCTAAAGATATGACATATACAGTCTTCTAATCCAAAATGAAGTTGTATACCTAAGTATATACAAACTTACTTTAGAAAATTTATGGTTTAAATCCTTAACCAAAAATGGATGCCCTACAAAAACTATATGTGCACTTATATAAAGCTGATAATTCCTAAGAAAATTCTCCATCTGCTAGGCCACTACAGAATCTGGGATGGATAAGATGTGTATAACATGAAGGCAACAAGAGAGAAAATGGATTAACAAATGAAGCAAGACAGACTGGAGGGGAGTGGAGGATCCCCCTGCAGCAGTAGCCCATCTACATGAACAGTTGTTGTAGTTAGCTTTTCACTGTAGAGATCAGTGCTGCAATCATATTTCATATGATAGGAGAATATCTAGCAATATGCAGGGAACTTAACTCAGAACAGAGGAACGAGGTTATGACACCCTTTCTCAATGCTGTTATAAAGTCTGCTTAGTTCTTATAGGTTCATAGGTGAATGCCAGACTAACTGCCCTGAAGGGGCATTTTAAGCTTAGTTAATAACCTGAGGTCAGAATCAAACCCTGTACTTTGTGCTTTGAGGTGAAGACCTTAACCACTATGCCAAACCCACCCACCTTAATACATTTGCTGTGAGAATTATTCTTTAACTAGGTTCATAGGTAAGTTACTATGCTAACTGCCCCTGTGGACCATTTTACTATTTGAGCTGTCTGCATCCATGGTGAGTAGAATATGTTCATCTCAGTCGGTGGGTAAGACTGGAAGACCAGGAGCTGGACGGACTGGTATAAAGTGAACTCCGAGTCCACACTGAACATGAAAGATAGGTTCATAGATAGTTACTATGCTTGCATTTCATGGGGACAATTGAAGAACCTAGCCCACAAGCACTGTCTGGTTAAGTGACTTGGTCAAGGTCACACAGTAGGCAAATGAGGGCTGAGGAAATCCAACCATGCACTACTGGAACTAAAGCTCACAGCTGTAACCCACTGCACCAGCTACAGACTGGTCAGGCTTAAGAAAGACTGGTGAAATGCTGTGTGGTGCTTATTGCACAATAGAGCCTGGAGCACTGACATTCTTCTGACAGAAATAATGGTCACTAAAAGAGGGTTTCCCACAAAAATAACTTTAGGCTAGCTAAAAATAGCAGGCGCCACTGCTGGCTCAGTCAGCTTTTCTGTCAGCAAAGTTTTAACTCTAAGGCTAGAGGACAAGGTCTCCTAAGGAACCACTTACCTGTGGAGATTGATGAGATTGCAGCTGAAATGGCAGGCTGATTTATTTTAATGTAAGAAAAAGGCAGTCCCTGGGACTTGAACCTCCTTGCATAGGTATAGCGAGTACAAGAATGGGAGCTGTTCATTCTCGTCGGTAAATTGGTGTGTCTTCAATGTCCATTATTTTCAATGCTGAGCAACACCTGTCTACCTAATTTTCATTTGTGATGGGCATTTGAAGTTTTTGGACATAAGTGGTCTATTACTATATTATACTTGTTTGGAATGCACATTGCTAGAAGAAGGTGTTGACACAGGTTAATAGTCAGGTCTCAGGCCTTCATTACCTTCATTTATAGCATATTCTGGTGATATAAAAATTGTCTGTGGTAAAATAATGCACCCCCCAGTGTATATATGTACACACACACACACACACACACACACACACACACACACACACACATGCACACACACACACATATATATATATATATATATATATATATATATATATATACATATATATATATATATATATATATATATTGTGATGAAAGGAGATACTGCCAGCACAACTATCTGAAATTTTGTAAATAATTATATAGAATAATTATAGAAGAAGCAGTTCTAGCTTTCAGCTCCACCTTCCTTAGCATCTTGGACTCACTTGCTCCCCCTCGCAAAGTCCGAATTAAGTCCACCATATCTCCGTGGCTTTCAAAAGCCACTCCTACCCTTATGATAACTAGAGACAAACTATGGAAAAAATGGTCACAAACTACGCTCTCTGCAGACTTACAAAAATATAAAGAACTCAGAAATCTGACAAAGAAACACATAAACAAAGATAAAAAGGACTTTTATAACAAATCTCCCACAGCCCTAAAATCTAATCCTAAAAAATTCTGGAGCTCTAGTAACCAAATATTACATCCCGGTAATCTTAGCTCCCCCAACCCATGCCCAGACAAGACATCTGAAGATACTGCCACTATCTTCAGTACCTATTTTATCGATTCAATATCTAAGCTACTGAACCCTAACCCAAACTCTTCTACTACTAACATCTCCAACTTTTCTGAACCTACTCCTAATACTATCTCCTCAAATACCTTCTCCCTCAAACCTGTACCTACTAGCTACATCAAAACTCTACTCTCCAAATTAAAACCATGCTCAGCATCAACTGACAATATTCCTTCCACTTTTCTTCTACTAGCAGCTGACTCTCTTGCTCTCCCTGTATCTATCCTAATTAATCGCTGTATCTCTGAATCTAAAGTCCCTTCCATCTGGAAGCAATGCTACACTCTACCTATACACAAAGGAGGTAACTCATCTAATATCTCCAACTTTAGACCTATTGCTATCCTCTCCTCTCTCTGTAAAGTACTAGAAAAATATATTCATAAGCAAGTTATGCAGTATCTAATATAGGAAAATCTGCTTACACCCACTCAACACGGCTTCAGACCCAAACATAGCACCACTACAGCTCTATTATCCTTCCTCAACACAGTCTCTTTAGGCATGGACGACCATAAACTTATTTCTTGCCTATTCTTGGACCTCTCAAAAGCTTTCAACACTGTCTCACACTCTCTTCTGCTGCACAAACTGCATAACCTCAACTTCTCCTCTGATACTGTTACATGGTTCTCCAGCTACCTCACTGATAGATCTCAATCAGTGAGATGGCACTCTGCACTCTCCCCTCCTCTCCCTGTAAAAATGGGTGTACTTCAAGGGCCTATCCTAGGGCCTTTACTTTTTAATATCTTTACTAATCAGCTCTATACCTCCTGTCCTCAGTCATCTTTAGTGCTATACGCAGATGACTCTACAGTCATCACCACAGCCAACTCTCCCTCTAAGCTCTTCTCAGCTACTCAGGCATCTTTTAACTTAGTTGAAACAAGGCTCTCCAACAACCAGCTCATCCTTAACCCTAAAAAAACAAAGCTATTACTCTTCCTACCTAAAAAGTTCATAAATATTAAACCCTCATTCTCCATACAGTCCCTTAATGACACTCCCATTCAGGAAGAATCCAGTACTAAGCTCTTAGGCATAACCATCGACAATCAGCTTAAATTTGACTTGCATGTTAATAACTGTATCAAAAGACACATTCAAAACTAGGGCTCCTTTACCGTAACAAGAAATTCCTTACCTCTGAAGCCAAGATTACTCTCTTACCTACCTTCTACCCAGTCTAATGTACAATTCTCAAATGCTCAAAAATCTTAACTCGGCATTCCTGACCAAACTCGAATCTACCTACAACAAGGTTGTTAGATTTGCTGTCCAACAAACATACAAATCCCATCACTGTCTCTCTCTCTAAAACACTTAAACTGGCTTGAATTACCCCACCAGCTTCTTCTCTCTCAGCTCCAGATCATCCATTCTATCCTATACCAGCCTTTCTACTGCCCAGCACTATCCCATCTCATCTCCCAATATTCTCCCTCCAGACCTCTCAGAAGCTCTAAACAAGACCTACTACAAATCTACAAACCCAAGGCTAAATTTGGACACAACATGTACAGCTATCATCCCACTATTGCCTGGAATAGGCTCCCACTAGAAATCAGGACCCTTACACAGCCACCAAAGGGCACTTTAAAAGTCACTGGTCCTGCCACTGCACTCTCCCTCCTTAATATCCCCTACTTCTCATATCTTAATCTACTTTCTGCCCTTAACTCACTCTTCTCACTAGCTCTCTCTAATCTTCCTTGACTACTCTTTCTACTGTCTTCTAAAATCTATTAAGCAAATCGCCTCAGAGAAACATTTTATTGTAATTGTCTTGCCTTCATGCAACTACATCATGATAAAACTGGGTTTTTTAACCACTTACCCCAAAAACTATACTAATCTTAATGACATATGTATTTTTATACATCTTGAAATAGTTATGCTATACTCCTTATTGACACTGTATAACATTGTATTGCTACTTAATGCCTTGTAATAATTCTGTAACACTGCTGTTTAATGCTAATTTATAATGAAAATTGTATAATATGTTGGAGCTTTTCTCCCTGGGCCTCCTCTGAAAAAGGGCTCTTCAGCTCAGTCGGACTCCTGGTCAACAAATGTAAAATAAATAAAATAAACAAATATGTAATTTGTGAATATCAGCATGATTCATATACAATGCTTGTTTTACAAATGTATTAGAACTGTATGTCATGTATATATCAAACTGGTACAGAAGTGTGTGTTGAAAAGGTTTTTGCAGAGAGCTGTTTGAGATATAACCACAGTATGCCCTGCTTTAACAGAACAGAAATGTACATGCACTATTGTAACTGTTTAAATGTATATATTTTAACAGTGGAAACTGGAATACGGGAGGTTAACTTCAGAAACATAGCTGAAACTAAATTACTTTATGGCAGCTAGAGACAGAATGTCTATACTAGGGAGCTCTCTATATTGTCTTTAAGGTGAAATAATTACTAGTCTTAAAATGTGAAGGGATGTAATTGTTTTATGACTTCCAGCATCTGCCAAAGATCTGAGGTCTCTGTATCTTCACAGGTAGTTACAAAATACTGCTAGCTTCCAGCAGTGGTGGTTTCACCTGGGATAGAGTCAGATGACAAAAAACTATTTCATTCTGCAAGCTATCCCAGAATTAATATTTGAGATATTAATTTAAAAAGTCTTTTAGAGAGACAGAGCATTCTGTATTGTGTCTTTGACCTGACAACGACTAGAAGATCCATTCACTACATCTGCCTTGCTCTTAAGTAAGTTAACTATGGTATAGTAATTCTCTTACATTCAGTCAGGAATATAGTGTAGATGTTTTTCTTTATTTATTTGAGACTGTTCTGCAATGTTGTTTTAAATATTTCCTGTGATTTTGAACTCTGACGTCTGTGAATATATGCTGAGTATTTTTCTTGTTCTTTTATTATTTATTAAATATATTTAAATGTTTCACTGTGACTGATCTTTATAGAGATATTTAAGTTTTCAGAGTACTTGCATATTTATTTGGTGACACTGTGCGCCAGTCCTAATAGACTTGCTCTTGGTCAAGCTACCATTTGTATTAATATTATTATTACACAGTAAGATTGGACACCCTTTGTTAAGGGCCTTAAAGTAGCTGAAAAGGAGTTGGCTGGTGGCAGTGATAACTACCTTATAGTATGGAAAAAAGGGGTATAGCTAGTAAACTTGTGTCAGCCTTTCCCAGGTGTGTGTTTGGTGTGTATGTGTATATATTAAACCTCAAAGAGTGTGTGTGTCAGCTACTTGGGCAGGGACATGAAGTACTGGTTGGACAGAGATTGCACTGGGGGTCTTGGCTTGGCCACTCAGCTGAGATCTCAGTGCTATAGCTGTGCCAGTGGGGAGTCCTATTGAGGATATGGAGAAAGACGGAGAAACCAGCCCTGGACTGACTGTGGTCTCTGTGTGCTCTTAAGGAAGATTGCACTTGATGCAGAGAGCTGCATCTGGAAATACTGAGTGTGTACCTGTCATCCACTCAGTGTATGTCCCCCACTGGTGCCAGTGGTGAGGATTGAGGCTCCTTGATTACATGGCCAGTGGTGGGGCATCACATTATTGGTGAGCAGTGGTGGGATCACCACATCACATATTGGGATTCAGGGTGTGGATATTGAACTCCTGCAGCCTGTAAACAGTGATCACTAAAGAAGGTGTCTGTACTCTCAAGCAGCCACACAGTGAACATTCAGAGCTTCATATCACAATAGTTTTATTTATTATTTTTGTTAGCTTAGTTAGTCAGGGACAGCAGGCAATGATGTCAGCAGAGGAGTATGGCAAGCTGACAAGGAGCCAGTTGGCTGAGATGTGCCAAGACAAAGGATTGGTGCATGCCAACCTGACTAAAGCAGAAATGATTCCAGCCTTAACCATAGCTGCATCACAGACTAGCAACCAGGAGGACAACCAGACTGGCTTTGGGGATGTACAACTCTCAGAAAATGGACAGTTCCACTTTGCCTCAAAGGACTTAAAAATCTGTCTGGAGTTAAAGAGACTTGAACTGGTGGCCAAACGGTTGGAACTAGAATCAGCCCAAATGGTTGGAACTAGAATCAGCAGAGAGACTGCAGCATTTGGAGGCTGAAGAAAAGGAGAAACAGATGGCATTAGAATCTGCAGAGTGACTGAGGCATCTGGAAGCTGAAGAAAATGAGAGGCAGAGGCAACATGAAAAAGAAATCTGACTCTTAATCAGGGTCATGGAGGTAATGGGGAAGGGAGTAACTGAACCCCAGAAGCAATAAAGATCAGTAAATTTCTTCCACAGTTTACAGAGGGTGATAATTCTGATAGTTTTATTCATATGTTTGAAAGGGTATGTAAACAGTATAATGTTGACGAAGGGCTCTGGGTACAGTTCTTGACCCCCTTACTCCATGGTAAAGCTGTAACTGCTATTTCTAAATTGGCTGATACTGATTGCTGAAATTATAATACTGTTAAATATTGTTTATTAGAGTGTTTTAAGTTAACACCTGAAGCTTACAGAAAATAGTTTTGTGAACATAGAAGCAAGGCAGATGAAAGTGTGTGTGAATATATTGTTGAGTTAAGCAGTTATTTTCATAAATGGGTGAGTGGGTGTCAGGTCACTACTTCTGAAGGACTAGCAGACCTTTTGGTGAGGGAACAAGCCCTTAGCACTTTGCCTGAGGACATGAGAATCTGGTTAGCTGATAGGCAATGCCGTACTGCAGATGAGTTGGGGAAGAAGGAAGACCTATACCTAGCAAGCAGGGCATCACTGCACAGGAAATGGATACCCAGTGCTGCACATGGGTCTAGGGGAACCCATGGTGGGCAGACTAAACCTCTCCAACAGAGTACCCCAGTAACAGGGGTACCCTCTAATTCAGATACATGGTCAGGATCAAGGGTTAAATGTTTTAAATGCAACCAGTGGAGCCATGTAGCATATAGATGTCCATGGAGGCAAGGTGGGGAACAAAAGGTGGGAAAGCCAGTAAGTGGGAATAATAGAATGCCAGTGGTCCGTTGTCTGGAGACAACAAGGGTACCAAACTACCACAAGAGGTTATATCCTATCTTAGTAGAAGGGAAAGAGGCCACTGCTAAGAGAGACACAGCCTCTGACCTAACCATTGCAGAGCCT
The DNA here is from genome assembly GCF_019279795.1 of Protopterus annectens. Taxonomy (NCBI): domain Eukaryota; kingdom Metazoa; phylum Chordata; order Ceratodontiformes; family Protopteridae; genus Protopterus; species Protopterus annectens. The sequence goes on along the minus strand of NC_056731.1, from coordinate 391,781,180 downwards.
GCAATGGTTATAGATGAGCACTACTTGCTTGAGCAATCTACTCCAGTCATAGGTTTAGGAGGGACACCATTCCAAATACCTTTGGCTAGGGTTCACCTTGACTGGGAGGGTGGAAAAGGAAGCAAGCAAGTGGGCATGTTTGAGGGTATCCCTGCAGATGTCCTGATAGGGAATGACTTTGATAATGCAGTACCTTGTGTGCATGCAGTTACACGCATTCAGGCTTGGAGACAGGCATGTGGATCTGGTAGCCAGGGGGGAGACCCAGACAGACTGCATACTTGAAGTCGAGACTGATGAGGTGACTACTTCAGGGAGAGTGCTACCCTGTAGCAGTGAAACTGAAGGTAAGCCACAGCTGCTGGTGGTGGCTGATGTTCCCTTGGGCAGAGTGACTGCAAGGGCAGAGGTGAGTAGTAGTACCCAGGCTGACAGTGAGGCACCTCTGTCAGAGGATAACAGACTTCCTTTGGAAGGGGAGCTGGGAAGAGTTACAAAGAGACAGCTGAGACAGGCTCAGCTCTCAGATCCTACATTACAAGGCTTGAGGGAGGTAGCCAGTGAGGCATCTGATTCTCAAGGAATAGGGGAATCTGTATACTGGGGCAAAAGGTTACTGTATAGAGAGTGGACCCCTGAGGGAGGGCTAGAGGGTGAGACAATACAGCAGTTGGTAGTGCCCAGAGCCTAGCATTTGCCACTTCTAGCTATAGCCTATGACATTCCCTTTGCAGGTCATATGGACATAAAGCATACAAAGAGATGTATTATGTAGAACTTTTATTGGCCTGGGATTTCCAGGGATGTAACAGGGTACTGCAGGACCTGTGAGCAGTGCCAAAAAGTAGGCCAGGGCAGGAGACAAGGTCAAAGCTCTTTTGATGCCTTTGCCTGTGATTGAGGAGCTGTTTCACAGGGTTGCTATGGATATTGTGGGGCCTCTGAGTTCCCCAAGTTCCCCAGGAAAGAAGTATATCCTAGTGGTAGTCGATTATGCTACCAGATACCCTGAAACAGTGGCCCTGTCCTCCACTGAGGCAGAAAAGGTGGCAAATGCTTTGTTAGAGATCTTCAGTAGGGTAGGTTTCCCAAAAGAAATACTGAGTGACAGAGGTGCCAATGTCATGTCAGACCTGCTGGCTTGTCTGTAGAAGCACTGGGAGGAGAAGCACCTAAAGACCATCCCCTACCATCCCCAGACTAATGGTCTTGTTGAGAGGTTAAACTCTACACTAAAGACCATGCTACAGGCATTTGGAGACCAGTTTAAGAGGGAGTGGGACAAATATTTGCCCCATCTGTTGTTTGCTTACAGAGAGGTACCCCAGGAATCCACATGTTTTTCACCGTTTGAAGTGCTGTATGGGCATAGGGTGAGGAGACCTCTAGATCTGATTCGTGAAGAGTGGGAGTTTGAATGCGAATCCCACAAGAAGTCTGTTGTGGCACATGTCATAAACCTCAGGACAAGGCTCAGGGATCTCCTGGGCTTAGCCCTGGAGTACCAGGCAGAAACCCAACAGCACAGAAAGGTCTGGTATGACAGGAATGCTCGAGCTAGAGAGTATGCTGTGGGGCATCAGGTTATGACTCTCATTCCTGTCAGACACGACAAGGTGCAGGCAGCTTTGGCGGGACCCTTCAAGGTGCTTACGAAGGTCAGTGATGTTAACTACATGGTAGAACTTCTAGGCCTGTAGAACTGCTAGGCAGGAGGCAGGGGCACAAATTGTACCATGTTAACTCCATGAAACCTTACCATGATAGGGAAGCCCTTGTGCTAAGTATTTGCAAGAGAAGGCAGGGGGAGTCTGAAGGGGATCTATGGCTACAGAGAGCCAGCTAGCAAAATCCCAAGCTACTAAGATGGGAGCCTAGGGTTTCAGGCATACGATATGACAGTGTAGCACTGCACTGGGGTTAGCAATACCAATGCAGGTGGGCTCTCAAGACAGGGTATGGGGTAATGTATTCTCAGATAGGCTCATCCCTCTCAAGCATCTTTTCTCAAGGGTCACTTGAAAAACTAGCTTGAGTGTTTGGGGGGGGGTGAAGTGTGATGAAAGAAGATAATGCCTGTACAGCTCTCTGGAATTTTGTAAATAATTATATGTCATTTCTGAATATCACCATGATTCTTATAAGATGCTTGTGTCACAAATGTATTAGAACTGTATGTCATGTGTATATCAAACTGGTACAGAAGTATGTGTCAAAACGATTTTTGCAGAGTGCTGTTTGAGATGTAACCACAGTGTGCCTTGCTGGAATAGAACAGAAATGTACATGCACTATTGTAACTGTTTAAATGTATATATCTTTACAGTGGAAACTGGAATACAGGAGGTTAATTTCAGAAAAAAGAGCTGAAATGAAATTACTTTATGGCAGCTAGAGACAGGATGTCTATACTAGAGAGCTCTCTGTATTGTCTTTAACGTGAAATAAGTAGTAGTCTTGAAATGTGAAGGGATATAATTGTTTTATGACTTCCAGCATCTGCCAAAGATCTGAGGTCTATGTATTTTCACAGGTAGATGCTAAATACTGCTAACTTCCAGCAGTGGGGGTTTCACCTGGGATAGAAACAGATGGCAAGAAATGATTTCATTCCGCAAGCTATCCCAACAGTAATATTTGAGATATTAATTTAAAAAGTCTCAAAGAGAGACAGAGCATTCTGTATTGTGTCTTTGACCTGACAACAACTAGAAGATCCATTCACCACATCTGCCTTGCTCTTAAGTGAGTTAACTAGGGTATAGTAATTCTCTTACATTCAGTCAGGAATATAGTGAAGCATAGTTTAGATGTTTTTCTTTATTTATTTGAGACTGTCCTGCAATGTTGTTTTAAACATTTCCTGTGATTTTGAGCTTTCATGTCACTGTGAATACATGCTGAGTATTTTTCATGTTCTTTTATTATTTATTATTAAATATATTTAAACCTTTCACTGTCGCTGGTCTTTGTAGAGATATTTAAGTTTTGAGAGCACTTGCATATTTATTTGGTGATACTGTGGGCCACTCCTAATACCCTTGATCTTGGTTAAACTACCATTTGTATTAATATTACTATTACACAGTAAGATTGGACACCCTTTGATAAGGGCCTTAAAGTAGCAGATAAGGAGTTGTCTGGTGGCAGTGATAACTACCTTATAGTCTGGGTAAAAACGTGCCATAGCTAGTAAACCTGTGCCAGCCTTTCCCAGGTGTGTGTGTGTGTGTGTGTGTGTGTGTGTGTGTGTGTGTGTGTGTGTGTGTGTGTGTGTGTGTGTGTGTGTGTGTGTGTGTGTGTGTGTGTGTGTGTGTGTGTGTGTGTGTGTGTGTGTGTTTCTGTCTGTCTGTGCATAAATCAAACCTCAAAGAGTGTGTGTGTCAGCTACTTCAGCAGGTACATGAAGCACTGGTTGGACAGAGAGGGTGCTGGAGGTCTTGGCTTGGCCACTCAGATGAGATCTCAGCCCTATAGCTGTGTCAGTGGGGAGTCTTTTGGGGGATCTGGAGAAAGAGGCAGAAACCAGCCCTGGACTAACTGTGGTCTCTGTGTGCTCTTAAGGGAAATTGCACTTGATGTAGAGATCTGCATCTGGAAATACTGTGTGTATACCTGTTATCGTTTCAGTGTACGTCCCGACTGGTGCCAGTGGTGAGGATTGAGGCTCCTTGATTACTGGTCTAGAGCTGGGGCATCACATATGTATACATGTGCATGTATGTGTGTGCGCACAAGCAGTGTTAATAAGAAACTGGTCTGCCTGGAAGCTCTCCTTGTCCTGGAGAATGCTAATGTCTGTGCAGTTACAGAGACATGGTTCAAAGCTACCAGAAAGTACCCCAGCAGTGCAAGGCTACAATGCCTATTTCATATTCGGACCACCCTCTCAAAAGGAAAAATTGAAAGCAGGAGGAGATGTTTCAATTTACATAAAAAAAACAATCACACCTCAGGTCTGGTCAGGTAGGATGAGTTTGATAATACATTTTAAAATACAAGATTTATATAACAGAAAACAAACCATATAAACACGTTCCCAATTACAAACAGTATGCATTACATGCATTCTTTTTGTATAACTATTATAAATATTATTAATCCAACGCTACATAAATTTCTCAATTTCTGCCTTCCATTAAACTACACTCCACTTCCAAATCATTATTCTTCATGAATTGTTCACACAATTTCCATTTTTTCTGTGTAATTTAATCCTACCCTTTTCTAAAGATCCCACTTTCAGTTATTTTATCTCTGTTACAATATTCAATACTTCAAATACAGTTAGTTTAGACTTTAATTTTCCTTTTCTAGTAATTGCTTTTTTGGTAGCTACCAGAATTAAACTTAACAAGGCCTTATTATGTCTAGACAATTCAGATCCTGTATCTCAGCTAAAAAGATAATTCCCTTAGTTACACTCATTTGCTCACTCGGTATTCCTGACAGAGTACTCTGTAGGAGAATTTTTAAAGTCTGCCAACAAATTACACTCCCAAAACATGCTCCCACTTACTTTTTTCTTCCCCATCACACCTTCAATATTTGCCATCTACCTGACGAAAAATTCTTTGGTGTCTGCTTGGGGTATAAAAGTACTTATGCAAACATTTCCAAGCAAACTTCCTAAATCTTCTAGACTTTGTCACATATTTGGTAGCCATATTGTGAATTTCTTATCCAATCTCCTTTCCCAATATTTTCTAACATCCACTGATTGGATATGCAAAAGATCCATCAGTGAGGGATCTAAGGATGTTTGGTTCCCTATTAAATCAGCAAACGCTTAACAATTTATTTATTTTGTGTTTGGTTTTTTTTGTTTGTTTTGTTTTTTTTTTGTTTTGTTTTTTTATGGAGTAGTGATTTTTTTTTTCCTGGGAAAAAATTGTTGTTCTGTGTGATCGCCATTTTGCCGTTTTGATATTTTAGGGTCCATTATACAGCGTTCGCTATTTTAAGCATTCGCTGTTATAATATAGACCTGGATGCTTTGTATGCCAGGCATAAATCGCCTCTCAGCAGTCTGTAGGAAACAATGTGTAGAGATAGGACTTTGAGGTGATCTGCATAAGACATTGTATTCATGCCCTGTATTCTTTTTAGTGAGGAACCTCTGTCGATGTTTCAGTTGTTGCATGTCACTTGTCAGATACATACTAAAAGGGGCATTATATTCAATGACTGGTCTGAGGAGGGCTGAGGACAGTGGCACAATGACTTCCTTTACTTATAATTTGAGAGACATAGAATGATTTTATTACCACCTTAGACACATGTTGGTTGCAAGTTAAGTTACTATCTAAATGATTCCCTAAATCCCTGACTACTAAATTTACTTTTAGGGGTATTTTATCAATAAGGTAGTTTCTTTGGGTGGCTGACTTCCCAAAAGGTATTATGCATTTCTTGGCACTGAATTTTAAGCCATGGCTTTGGCAGCAATAATTTGTCTGTATTAGACCTTCCTGTAAGATGTTGTTATCCTGGAGGGTTTCTGTGATTACTCCTGGCTTGCAGTCATCTGCAATCTTGGTAAGCCAGAGGCCCTTGACATTGGCCTTGACTTCTGAAAATTAGATGCCAAATAGGAGCAGACCTAGAAGAGAGTACTGTAAGACTCCACTGGTGACCTGCCTCTTTGTGAGCTGGTCTTTCCAATCCTAACTTCTTGGGTCCTGTCTGTGAGTCAGCTGGCTAGCCAGAGAGTTACATAGGGGTTTATGCTTAATTCTGTGAGTTTGTTTACAATGCCTGAGTGGGGTATTGCATCATATGTCTTACCTAGTTTAAGGTAGGTCAAGGTAGGAAGTCTAAACCATTTTGCCCTCCTCCAATACCTTGGCTTACCTTCTCAAAGAAGTCCACCAGGTTCATTAGGCATGACCTGCCTCTGACAAAATTATACTGGATTGGGTCCAGTGTCTGAAGGTTTCCATGATAATTCTTCCTGTGGCTTTGCATATGAGACTACTGCAGTTCTCTATTCACGTGACATGAAGCCTGTGTGGAGGTTATGTGTGAAGAGTGATTCCAGTGACCCTGATAGGCCATATTTCTGGCTATTTAGGCAGCATCCTATAATATTACTGGGGCCCACTGAAGCTGTATCCTTGGCCTTAGAAGAGTGAATCTAAGACCTGCTCCCTACTGATAGTTTTAGGGCTTATGTTAGGTTGTATTCCCTAGGGTGTGGCTGAGGGTGAGAAGGGGTAAAGTTGTAACTGAATTTGTCAGCCAGAAGATTTATTATATTTCCTGGTTCTGTAAACGTGGCTCCATTTACCAACAGTTCAGCTTACGGTTGTGTACTGCCTTTGAGGTTTCTGATGTAGCTAAAGAAGACTTCATGGCCGTCCTTGACCTGTGATACTATCTTACCTCAAACCTTAATCGTTGGACTTAATTAGCCTTTTTAGTTGTCTGTTCAGCTTGATGAGTGAGTTTTTATCTTATTTTGGAGTGACACTTCCTAATTTGACTTTTTTCTTTTGTTATACCTGTTTGACTTTGGTTTCTACCAGGGTGGTTTGCTTTTTGAGCTAGTTATTTGCTTACGATGGTAGGCACAGTGGCCTCTATGCAATCACTGAAATGGTTGTACAGAGCTTCTAAGAATAATTCCACATAGGCTGCTCTGATGTCTGTATTTGGAGGGTCTTGATATTTTAACAGGTTGTCACTCAATGAAAGGTAGTTTACCTTGGAATAGTTTCTATCTTTTACAGGGTTTGCTGGGGTTACTGAATTGATTCTTATTTCAGGGAGACTGCTTTGTGGTCAAAGATAACTGTAAGAGAACACAACACTGGTGAGGGGGGAGTGCAGTATTCTCCCATGTTTGTGAGTACCAGGTACCATATATTTCTACCTGTAGTAGTTGTTTGCACTAACAAAACTGAGATCAAGTGTCATCTTGGTAGTGGTATTGTTGAAGAAAGGGTTTTAGTAGCATAATGTGTACGCTGGGGTTAGGGGAAGGAGTTGGGTGAGGTTTAAGGTTAGGGTTAGCAACTCAGCATCATGCTCACATGTCAAAACTTGCTCATGATCAATGGGACCATCACCCACACTGTCTTTACAGAACATTAGGTATGACACCCTCATTTTCAACATCAGTAACAAAGAGGCAATACTCACCCAGCAGTCACCTTCCAAGCAGGTCCAATACTGCAGTTTTTTCCTTATCTGAAAACACTCAGTAAACAGACAGTATCAGAGAGGAGGAAAAAATGTAGATTTCTTGTTTGTTTCTAGGTAAGTCGAGTGACATACACATTGCACAAACAGGAAAGAACAAGCATTTTAGGAGACATGACTTTAAAGTGATATTTGCAGCAATCATAGAGAACTAAGAACAGTTTCACCATGGTATAGGTGTGGCATTTGTTTTGTTGCATATGTAATTGCAGCAAACATTTTAAGGTTAAATACACCAGGTGAACCTCCACAGTGACACAACAGTAAGTGCAGTGCTTACACACAGAGACAGTGTAGTATTTACATACAAACACCTACCACACAGAGATGTGCAAACAAGTATTCAACCATGGCTGGTAGCCAGCATTGTGTTGCAGTGGTAAGGAAAAAGTCTTCATGAGGATCAAGCTGTAGGACATTACATTACATTCCCATCTTGAGTTATTTATGACGGCAAGCTAGCAAAAGACATTTACAAATGTGTTTATGTTTGCTGTTCTGCAGAAGTCATAAAATAATTGGAAATATTCTGCAATACAAAACAGGCAAAAGGTTCCAAAGTGTATTTTGCACATTGCATCGTTTATCACACAAGACTATCCAAAAGAGTGTTGCTGTATGGCTATCCCAGTTGTTAACTTGGAGAAAGGAATAATAAGCCATTCATAAATGGACTGTGGAGCAAGAACATAGAACTAGGGTTAGTTGAAATACGGCTCAGCAAAGCTGCTGTGCTAGGCTGATAAAAAAAAAAAAGATTTCACATTTACAAAGGATGTTTATTTTGAAAATGATTATTTTATTGTTATTATAATTAAGTTCACTACAGTATACAAAAAGTGATAGCCATCAAAGAATTGCCTCTGTTATTAACTCCAGTTCTTTCCAAGGCAACACATTAGCTTTACTCAAACTGCTGTGGGATATTGAGTTTGTGGTTTCTGTAATAAGCTCTGAAATTAGCATCTCACAAATGAGGGCACTGCTATAAGACACTGTTACTGCATTTTGGCAAAATTCTCACACCTCGTTTCTTTGTTTGTTCCACATCTCTGATCATTGTGTGAATTGCTGCATGAAAATGCTCAAGTATTTCTAATTTCTTGACTATGCCTTTATGAAGGAAGGCAGAATGCCAGGCTAAAAGGAACAGTTAAATGTGGCATATTCTCTTCTCTCTCGATCATCTGCAATCACTGTATTGTTCTCGTTGTTTAGGAATGTGTGAATTTGTCTTTTTGAATATAAACAAACAGGGAACATTTTCTGAAGTGTGTAGACATTGTTACTTCTGTTCTGAACGTAACAAATAAAATTAAATACAATAAAAATAAAAGATGAAAGACCATTAACTGCCTTTTGAGACATAATTACTATAACTGCTGATGGACTTAATCACTAAGCTCCACCAGGGTGGAGTCCACGAAGAGCAAGCAGACTTGCAAGGGTTTTGACAATTTTCATTGTTGCTATGGTGAGTAAAAGAACCAGTCTGGTTAACTGTTTTCTCCGTACCTTCAAAAAGATGAAGATGAACACCTGGGGCTGGGGAAAACATTGCATATAACTGTGTGTTGTGATATGCTATGGGATAGATGCTGTTTTGACTAGTCTGTGTGATGCATCCATCTGGGAATGTATCTGCCTGAAGAATATTTATTCGTTTATCTAGCTTAAGGTAGTAAGGGATAGTATTTTTGTAGCAAGCTATAGCCAAGAGACTTCGGTATCTGGAGCTTAGTTTTTTTTTCTGTATGCATTCTGTCTGATTTATTGCCTTTTATTTTATTTATTTTTGTGTGCTAACCAAGCATATTTTAATCTGTATTTGCAATGTACTTTTATTACATAAGTTAATTTATTAAAAAATAACATCTTATAACTGGCATTCAGTATTTATTATAAGTATATTGATGCACTCTAATAATTATATTTACACTGGTGGTTAAGTTGTGTGACATGTTTTCCATTAAATTTACTTATCTCTACTACTAGTAAAAAAGCTATTAATTGAGGTATTTATAACTGACTTAATCTAATGGCAAAACGTAACTGGGGTATTGCTTGCATTCATCGAATGTGGTGGCAATACTATCATGTCAGGAAGAAAAACTTCTGCCTAACATCCTTGGTAATTGTGTTTGTGTGTGTGAGAAAGTTATAATGTCTGAAAGCCAGTTACCGAGGATAAAGGGGTACTGGAAGGCATTGCTGCACACAGAGAACAATGAGACACAGGCTTACAGGTACATGGCCAAAGACTCAGCTCTGTAAATGGTATGTATGCAGTCCAATTTGGGTGTGGGTGCTAGAAGCCCATACCCAGGACAGCAGTGCATATTTCCTTTATGCTCTGGGGGACGGGTTGTACTTCATGTGATTTAATTACTGAAATATTCTTAAGTACTTTCTTGATATTACTTCACCTTTGGTTGGTAGTGATGTGATTCATACCCCATTGGTGCCAGCCAGTCAGCCTTACTTTGCAGTGATGGTCCCTTTCATGGCAGCGGTGCATTTTCTCTCGCACGTTTGGTGGCACTGGCACCATTCCACTGTCACAGTAGTTGTCAGTAGTAAGGACAGTGAAACTGTAGTTACTCATCTAAAATAGATTTGTGTGTGTTATCCTTTACAACCACAAGGTAAAATATATAGAGGTTTGTCTGTGTTCAGAAGTTTTATCTTTTAGTCAGCTTAGTCTAGAAACAAACAGAAAATGAGCTTTAAGGCCTTTGTGAAGGTGTTTAGTCAGCACCAAGTTGTCCAAGGTTTCCAAGGATGAGGTTTTTAACTCACTTGTCGTAATGTTGATTGTTTAAATTATGCCAAAGTTAAAGAATGTTTGCTTGTTTGTTTTAAATTTACACTAGATTTGTACAGAAGTTCGAAGAATAGAAGAGAAAGGTAGATGGAAGTGTGACTGAATATATTGCAGAAATCAGCATACAGTAGATGGGTGAGTGGATAAAAGGTCAATAGATTTGAAATCCTTTCAGATTTTTTGTTCAGGAGACAGCCCCGTAGAAGGTTGATTGAGGACAGGAAGATTTGATTTGCAGATCAGAAGTGTAATACTGCTCAGAAGATGGGGAGAAATGGGGACCCTTTACATAGTTAGCAGGTTGCAACTGTATGGGGAACCATATGGGGGGGACCAACCACTGCACATGGATGTAAAAGAACCCATAGGGAGCAGCTTAAGCCATCCCAGCAGGTTATACAGGATGAGGAGTTAGCCATGAGTCCAGGTACACACCCTGGTTTTGGGCTTAAATATTTCAGATATAACCAAATGGGGCATGTACAATCCTGTTTTCCACTAAGAGGGGACAGCATCAAGCAAGACTGGCACTACAACAGTGGAGAGTTATTTAGTGAGAACAGCTGTAACTATCAAAAAAGGGCTATTGCTTAAAGGAGCACAGCCTCGGATATAACCACAATCAAACCTTCAGTGGTCAGACAAGAGCCTGTGCAGTTCACTCCATTTAAGGCCTAAGGTGGGAAACTTTTTCAGGTAACTTTAGCCAGAGTCTGTCCAGACTGAGAAGAGAGCAGGGTAGCAAACAGGTAGGAGTGTCTAAGGACATTCCTGGTGTTTTCCCAATAGGTAAAGACTTTGACAATACAGCAACTGGTGTGTATGCTGTTACATGCAGCCAGGCATGGAGGCAATCTCCTGGGGAAGGTTACAGGTGAGTAGACCCTGCTGCAGCCCACTCATTCAGCTGAGGCTGGTAATTTGGCTTCTTCATATAGGGTGCTGTTCAGTATCAGTGACCTAGGATCTTGGTCACAGCAGGGGAAGGTACTGGGCTTTCCTTAGAAGATGATATTTCTAGGGGACAGGTAACTGATAGCAGTCAGAACTTGCGGCACCACTGCAAGAGGGTACCAGAATTCCTTTGGAAAGGAATCTGGGTAGGATCAACAAAAAGGCAATGAGGCAGGCTATCAGGTAACTGATAGTAGTCAGAACTTAAGCACCACTGGCTGAGCCTACCTCATCTCCTTTTTGGTGGCTCTACCCAGCTTCCCTTCTAAAGGAATTCTGGTACCCCCAGCCAGTAGTGCCTCAAGGTCTGACTGCTATCAGTTACCATATCAGACATGGTAGCATGTCTGAGCTATGGGATAAGGTTGCAAGACAGAAGCCTTTTCTTACACAGAAAAACATCCAGGCCCAGCCAAAAATTGCAAAACAATACATCAGTTGTCCCAAAAGCATATGGGAAAATGTGTTATGGTCTGAGACCAAGGTTGAACTTTTTGGCCACAATTCCAAAAGATACATTTGGCACAAAAACAACACTTCACATCACCAGAAGAACACCATCGCCACAGTGAAGCATGGTGGTAGCAGTATCATGCTTTGGGGTTGCTTTTCTTCAGCTGGAACTGGGGCTTTGGTCAAGGTGGAGGGAATTAAGAACAGTTCCAAATACCAGTCATTTTTGGCCCAAAACCTTCAGGTGTCTGCTGGAAAGCTGAAGATGAAGTGGAATTTCATCTTTCAGCATGCAATGGCCTCAAGCATACATTCAAATCAACAAAATAATGGATTCACCAGATGAAAATTAAAGTTTTGGAATGCCCCAGCCAGTTCCCAGACCTAAATCCAATAGAAAATCTATAAATCAAATAGAAAACATGCAGAGGGCTGTGCATAAGAGATGCCCTCACAATCTGACAGATTTGGAAGGAAGAGTGGGTAAATATTGCCAAGTCAAGATGTGCCATGCTGATAGACTCCTACCCAAGAAGACTGAATGCTGTAATTAAATTAAAAGGTGCTTCAACAAAGTATTAGTTTAAGGGAGTGCACACTTATGCAACCATCTTATTGTACATTTTTTATTTTTTATATTTTTCCCCTAACAGATTTGTTTGTTTTTCAGTTGAATTGTACAGGTTATAGGTCACATTAAAGGTGGGAAAAGTTTTATTGTGGTCTCATTTTTTTATATCACAAAAACCTAGCATTTTAACAGGGGTGTGTAAACTTTTTATATCCACTGTATATCTTAGTGGTAGTAGATTATATTACTAGATACCCTGAGGAAGTGGCTCTGTCCTCTGCTGAGGCGGAAAAGGTGGCAAATGCTTTTAGAGATTTTCAGCAGGGTAGTTTTTCCAAAAGAAATACTGACTGACAGAGGTGCTAGTTTCATGTCAGACCTGCTGGCTTGTCTGTGGAAGCACTGTGGGGTAAAGAACCTAAAGACCACCCCCTACCATCCCCACACTAATGGCCTTGTTGAGAGGTTAAACTCTACACTCAAGTCCATGCTACAAGCATTTACAGACCAGTTTAAGAGGGAGTGGGACAAATATTTTCCCCACCTGTTTGGTTACAGAGAGGTGCCCCAGGAATTCACAAGTTTTTCACCCTTTGAGTTCTATGGGCCTAGGGTGAGGGGACCTCTAGATTTAATTCAAGATGAGTGGGAGGGTGAGTGTGAATCCCACAAGGAGTCTGTTGTGACATATGTCCTAAACCTCAGGACAAGGCTCAAGGAACTCATGGGCTTAGCCCAGGAGAACCCGTCAGAAGCCCAACAGCAGAAAAAGTTCTGGTATGACAGGAATTCTTGAGCTAGAGAGTATGCTGTAGGGCAGCAGATAATGGTTCTCATTCCTGTCAGACACAACAAGCTGCAGAGAGCCTGGGTGGGACCCTACAAGGCAGTAAGGAAGGTCAGTGATGTTAACTACATGGTAGAACTGCTAGGCAGGAGGCAGGGAGACAAATTGTACAATGTTAACATGATGAAACCTTACCATGATAGGGAGGCCCTTGTGCTGAGTATTTGCAGTGGATGGCAGGAGGAGTCTGAGGGGGATCTGGTGACTGATTTCCTCAGTGAGGCTCGGACTGATACCTCAGTGGAAGGGGTAGCAATGTCCCAGCAGCTATCTCCTACCCAGGTTCGAGAAATCTGAGCAGTGTTACAGGAGTTTGGGGACATGTTCACTGGGAAACCAGAGTGCACCCACCTGGTGCAGCACCATGTGGATACAGGACCCCAAAGGTCTATTAAGCAGGCCCCTTATAGGGTGCCTGAGAGAGTCAAACAGACTCAAAGGGAAGAGATACAGAAAATGTTGGAACTAGGGGTAATTCAGGAGTCCAGCTGTCCCTGTGCCATTCCAGTGGTGCTGGTACCAAAGAAGGATGGCAGCACCAGGTTCTGTGTAGACTACAGGAAATTAAATAGTCACACAGAGTCAGATGGTTACCCCATGCCTAGGACAGCCCTACAGCAGCTGGGTCTCAGAGTGTGTGTGCGTGTGTGTGTGTGTGTGTGTGTGTGTGCGTGTGTGTGTGTGTGCGCGTGCCGCATGCCAGCTACTTGGACAGGGACTAAAAGCACTGGTTGAACAGATAGGGTGCTGGAGGTCTTAATTTGGCAACTCAGCTAAGATCTTAACCCTATAGCTGTGCCAGTGGGGAGTCTTATTGGGGATCTGGAGAAAAAGGGAGAAACCAGCCTCAGACCGACTGTGATCTCTGTGTGCGCTTAAAAAAAAATGTATTTTACTGTGTGTGTACTTGTAATCCTCCCATTGGGTACGCCCCTCACTGGTGCCAGTGGTGAGGATTGAGGCTCCTTGATTACTGGGCCAGTGCAGGGACGTCACACTCCTGACCATAAAGGCAAAAAGTATAATAACATACTTTATGAGAATTTTTAGTGACCTAGTAATAATAACCATTTAACAAAGTACTGTAGGACAAGTGAACAGTGCAAGAAGGATAGCAAGGTTGAAAGCAAGCTATAGATGATTTGATCATTTTCCTGATATTGCGGAGCCATTTCAAAGCGTAGCTATGGAAATTGTGGGAACCTCTGAGTACCCCAAGATCTGTCCTGGTGGTAGTGAATAATGTTGTGAGGTAACCAGAAGTGGTATCTCTGTCTTCCATTGAAGCAGACAAGGTAGCAAATATTTTGCTAGAAATTTGTAGCAGTCTAGGTTTTCCAAGAAAATCCTGACAGAGGTGACAACATTATTTCAGACCTACTTGGTTGATTACAGAAGCACTGTAGGATAAAGTACTTAAAAACTTTGCCATACCATCTGCAGACAAATTGTCTGGTGGAAGGCAACTCTAAACTGAAGATCATGTTGAGGGCATCTGCAGACCAGTTCAAGAGGAAATAGGACAACAAGCATCTGCCCTATCTTTTCTTTGCATACATGGAGTTTCCATAGCAATGCATAGGGTTTTCACCATTTGAGCTGCTATATGGTCAAAGGGTAAGACAGACCCTTGGATTTAATTTGTGGTGAGTGGGAGGATGAGTGTGATTCCCATGAGGAGTCCATTGTGGATTAGGTAATAAACCTCAGGACTAGGCTTAGGGAGGTCATGGGGATGGCCTTGGAACACCTAGACAAGGCACAACAACAGCAGAAGGCCTGGTGTGACAGGATAGTCAGAGCTGAAGAGTATTCTGTAAGTCAACAGGTGATGACACTTATTTCTGTGAGACAAAACACTCTACAGGCAGCTTGGGAGGGTCCTTTCACCATTGTGAAAAAGCTGAGGGATGTCATCTACATGGCAGAGTTACCAAGTAGCAGGCCAAAGCACAAACTCTGCCATGTTAATATGATAGTCATATCATGGCAGAGAGGCCCTGGTATTTAGTATGTACAGTGAGTAACAGAAGGAGTCAGAGTAGGATCTGGAGGGAGGCCTCCTTGGTGATGTTTGATCTGACACTTCAGTACATGGTGTGGCCTTCTCCCTCCAACTAACACCTAGCCATGTTCGGGAAATATGAAGTAAATTGCAGGAATATGAGGATACGTTTACTGAAAAGGCAGGATATAACCATCTGGTGGAGCACTGCATCAACAAAGGACAACAGTGACCCATCAAGCAACCTCCTTCAACAGTTCATGAAAGAGTTCGACAACCTCTGAAACATGACCTGAGGGATATGTTTGAAATGGGAGCAGTCCAGGAGTCCAACAGTTCCTGGGCCTCGACAGTGGTGCTGGTGTCAAAGAAAGATGGCAACACTCAGTTCTGTGTGGACTACAGAATACTGAACAGTCACACAGAGTCAGTTACTTATGCCATGGCCAGAGCAGATGAAACTTTGGAGCAGCTGAGTGGAAGTAAATATCTAACTATAAATGGCTTGACCAAGGGTTACTGGCAAGTTCCTTTACAGCTGCAGCCAGGAAGAGGTCAGTTCTTGTAACCCCACTTTGGCTAAATGAGTTTACAAAAATGCTGTTTAGTATGCCAAATGCTCCAGCAACTTTGAAGAGGCTGGTAGATCACATCCTACCAGAAGCAGGACATTATGCGAATGCTTATCTGAATAACAATGCTATTTATAATCGGTTATGGACAAAACATGTGCACATTTCAGGTAAGTGTTGAGCAGACTGCAGAAGGCAGTACTGCAGATGGTCTATCTAGAAATGGTATGGGGTGGAGTCTAGGAAGAAGCAGCCAATGTGGATGTATATTAGTAATCTTTATTTTTGCTATATCAAGTAAAAGACTTCCTCTGGTTACTTAATTATTCCAGGCTAGCAACAGGATGATGATGTTGTTTTATGAACAGACAGGGTTGGGGAAAATATTGTTTATAACTATGTGTAATACTATGTTATGTGATGCTATCTTGAATTGTCTGTATGATGTAATCATCTGGAAAAGGTATTTACTTGAAAATTATTTATTAATTTAACTAACTTGAAGTAGTTAGAGATATATTTCAGAAGCAAACTATAGTTAGGGAACTTAGGTATCTGGAATTTAGGTATTTCTTTACGCAGCCTGTGTATTTTATTACTTATTTATTTTTCTGTGGCTGCTAACTTACATATATTTTAATCTGTACTTGCACTGCTTTGTTTATTTAAATAAAGTTTATTTATTAACTCTTAACCTTTTGTGGATCACATTCATTACTTATTATAAGTATATTTACGCACTGTTATTTATCTGAGAAGAGGTTGATCATTATTTACACTGTTGGTTTAAAAGTTGTGTGACACATCTCCCACTAGACTACTTAGATCTACTACCAGTGAAACATATTATTCATAGGAGACTTTACATTTGGCTTAATTTAAGATCAGCAGATAATTGGAGTCTGTCTGGTGTTAGTAGTACTACTGTACCAGGAAGAAGGTTAATGGGAATTAAAGAATTCTGTCAGCCTTCCCTCGGAATTGTGTATGTGTGTGTGTGTGTGTGTGTGTGTGTGTGTGTGTGTGTGTGTGTGTGTGTGTGTGTGTGTGTGTGTGTGTATATTTCTGTGTGGAAATAATATGTTGTCTGAAAGGCAGTTACCATGGCTAAAGAGGCACTGGAAGGCAGAGATGTAGCTAACTATTCTTGCACCTACTGTCATCTCAGCATTAAACAGCTCTTTTCTCCTTTTAATTTGTAATGAACTGCTTCAGTTTATACCACACTCAGTGTGCTACAGAGTTTCACTTCTGACTGCAATTGCAATACTGGCATTCAGAAAATAAATGTCAGTAATGCACTGAAAATCAGTCAGGATCTGCCAGTCTTGCCACTTACACTTTGCTCCCAAGTAGGCTGTCCCTTTTGCCCCACCATAACTATGTCTCTGCTAGGCCTGGAAGACACTGGTTCACAGTGGGAGAGGTGAGACAGAGGTGCAATCTCTTGATCATCACCTGTTATGTACATCGTGCTCAGTGTGGCCAGACATCACAATCATCACAAAAAATATTTGTTGCGTTTGATCTCCTTGATGTTGATTGATGCAACATATTTCAACTATCTGCAGCAGTTGAAATGCTAGATAATGTTGTTTTCATGATCAGATAGCCAAGTCTGTAACTACAGCCTCAAAGAAGCATTAGTTAGAGAATGGCTGTTGAGTCTACGTAAATCATTCATTCATATAGTAAAATAGTAGTAGAAGAGCAGATCGTTTCTGGTACTGGCCATTGAGTCACCAGTACTTTAATCATTAGATACAAACTCCTAAATTAATCAGGTATAATCTTAAAAATTAGAAGATGCTACATTTTCAAAAGGCTTCAGCGTTATGTTTGATAAGCAACTATTATATGTACAGCGTTGATAAGAATTTTAACTGTATGAAATGCTTTATTAATTCCTACTCAGAGCTCTAATATTTTAGAAAAAAATTCCTGATGTTTACTTGAAATCATGCTGTGTGCAAGTAGGGGTTCTGTAAATCAAGCTGAGTTCTGACATTACATTCCCCCTCTTAGTTCTTTCTGTAATTTACATTGTGTACTGTCAGACAAGGCTAAATGTTCTATTCATGTTAGTTGGCCTGATGTCAATCTAAATTATTAGTCACTTTCATGCACTGGTCTGCAGCTTGCAATAGGAGGAGTGATAACCAAAATAGTTGTATCATGTTACAGTTTAAGATAATTAAAACTGACGTATACTAAAGTTACACTGCGGTTACCTACCATTTGTAACAGTATCTTACGCTTGCATGATGAGCACTATGTGAACACGGAACTGTTTACTTACTGTTGCCTATTTGTTTATTTACCTGTTCTTTTGATTATCAGGCAGTTAAGTGGTCCAAATGACTCTTCAGACAGAGCCTTAGCACAAGGTAAAAACATGCAGAAATAGCAAAGCGATTCACAGTAACCAAAAATACATAATATTACAAAGTACGTTGGACTATCTAATACAGTAGGCAAAATAAGTTTAACGCAGGTAATTAAAAAATAAACATGTCTTGTTTATATTTGGAAAATAGCTATTATGCTCATGCATATATTTTGCAAAAATATGTACTGCAGACAGTCACCTTTGCACTTTGCATGCTGTGTCGGCTCACCATGGTTTGACCCTTAGTGTTTGTTATTCAGCTGCACTGTAACTGTATCTGTAAAGCTTTTATCCATACAACTCTAAAGAAAATAAGGGCTGCCCAGCTTATCATTTCACTTATTAAAACATAAAATAAAAAACAATAAACTTATTAACTTAGCAAACAAAATTCAAAATGTATGCATTAAGTACCCATGCCAGTTGTCTAGATGGATAAAGCCCTGACCTGAGTTTGATTAGTGGCTGGGATCACTGACAGCACAGGTGAGACAGTGATCTCAGCTGGTTCATGCCACCTCTGTGCTGATAGAACCTTCATTGGAGGGCCGAGAAATGTCAGGATGCGGGGAACCAGTGCAGGGAGAACATGAGTGTGATTGTTCAAGCTAGTAATGGTAGCCCTTTTTGGCATATGTGGAAGAATATGCATACTTAAACAACAGGGCATATGTGGCCTTTGCAGTGATGAAAGTGATCATGTCATCACCAGAGAGGCCTTTGTAATAAAATACCCTCATAGTCAGTATACTGGTGATGGCACAAGCAACCTCTGTGCCTGCCTGTATTATGGTCGCCAGATGACTCTTACCCCAGTGGATCTGGGGACTCCCCATCACTGTGGAATGAATGATTGCCCAACATATAATATATTGCAAGCCATTACTGGTCTGATCATAACCACTGATTACACATTAATTCACATTTGGCTACTGCACTGACTACACATTGACTTTTACATTTTGATTCATGGGCTGCTTCAGCCTGATACCATAGCTAAGCTATTTCACAGAAATCAGAGAATAGAGTATTTCACAGATAAGAAGCAGTGATAAGAAAGGCATTCTCCCTACTTTGGGATATAACCTAGCTGGTGGTGAATGTATACCATACGTGCTTGAAAAGAACAAATTCCTCTAATAATCAGTTTTAAAAGAAAGTACCTTGCTAAATGGAGTAGAGAGCCTGAGGAACAAGCATCTATAAAATGTGTAAAAATGTGATGAACAGCAGCTTTAATTCAATGTGTTAGCAAGGAGAAGCGACTGCATCTTACTCGTAACCTAGCAGTATGCCAAGATACCCCAAACTCTGTAAACAGTCATTATGGACCCACTGTTATTAAAAAACATGGAAAAAAGGGTAGACAGCTGTAATAATCCAACTAACACCTACCAACATACCCCTCAAACTCTGAGCATTAAAATCATAGCACTGGCATTTACAGATTAAGAGGAACACTTCTGTTTTTTTTTTTTTCCAGAATAGAAGGGTTCCAGTTACTAGACCCCACAGTGTTATCAGTATAAGGGATCTTTTTGGAAACTTAAACTTTCTTAAACAGGTCTAATTTTATACAATCAGTAAATCTAGGAGGAACAAGGTTACTTTTGATGGCCAAAAGCGTAGTGCTATGACTAAATCATAGCCGTTGTGAGGAATGCCCACCACTAATGTGAAGCTTTACTAGAAATAGTAGTTTATCTTGTTAGTCTTCAGCTGATAATGGCTGTAGTATGTCAAGGACCTAATCTGACTCGAAAGAAATCCAGAGTGCATTTCATCTTCTGCTGTTTAATACATATTCAGTCAATGAACCAAAGCTGCTATATTGATTTTGCTGTATAGTATTAACGGGAAAATAAATCAATTTAACTGGTTTAATTACATAGCAAAATGAATGTTATACAGCAAAATCTGAAATTTGTTCTGTTTCCTGTAGGGTTGAACAAAGTCAAAGTGCAACCCTGAAAAAAAAAAATACTTACAAAACACCCTGAGCATCAGTTGCAGATTCCTATGTGTGACTCTTACCTATGGAAGTACTTAATTATTCACTGTGATGAAGTTTTAGAGATCTCACTGCTGGAGTTCAGTGGTTAGGAAACACATTATGGCTACACATCTGTCCAGTTTGAAAGCTGTGATCTTACTACCAGTTTGTTCTGTTTGTGTACTGGTGAAAGTAAGACAAATACACTGCTCTCATGCCCCCTCAAACCGCCTATCTTAGAGACACCCTGATCACCTTAATCAGTGTTCATAATGTCATTTTTCTGGTTTAACAGTCGGTTCTTGGGCTATAAACACGTAGCTGTGCTACACAATTTTTTATCGAATAATGTTAATCAACTGAATAAAGTAAGAAATCTAAGAAATAATTTATGCAGATGAACATTTTCCTGCTTGTAAAACTTACTGCACTACTGATTCCATCTGTGTTGCTTAGAAATCGTTTTATGTGGCTCAAAAATCCTTCTTTGCGGCTCAGCTTATATGTAAGGGCATGGCATCCACATCTAAGGATGTTTTCATACTACTGTATTCGGCTCTCATCAGACAATAGTCGAGTATATTGCACCCTTTGTCATTTACCTCACCAGGCACCTGCAATAGTTGGAGTGCCTTCAAAGATTTCTCACCAACAAAAAAAAAAATACAAGGTATAACCAACATGTCATACATGGACTGATTAAAAGCCCTGTCACTGCATTCAGTATCCTATCAATTACTGAGGAGTGATCTGTGTTGACCTACAAGGCAGTCTCTGACTCAGCCCTGATAAAAATGTTTTCATATTCACAAAACTCATTGCACAAGGCTTACCTGCTCCAAGGATCTAAACTTGATCCCCTACATGAACAGATCATGCTGGAGAGACAGCTATGTGTCCAAAATATTGCCCCCCCTCTGGAATAGGCTTCCTGTTCAGATGAAGCAGAGCCCTTTCCTGACCATCTTCAAGTTTAATCTGGACCAATGAATGGGAAATCACAAATTCACTCCTGGGCTGGTGCCCATTTCCCTTATGGACAGAGGAAGTCTGTAAAAACTGTGAAAACCTCACTCGCTGACCTTTGTTATATTTCCTCTAGGGAGAGAAACTTGGGTAAAATCTGGGTAAAACTGGCTAGGCTTGTAAGAGCTCTTAACCATTAGTCTAGTAAGCTCCCATGAACCTACAACCCTATTCCATGACTTTAAATATGAACCCTGTACAGAATCAAACAGCAATAGATGTCTGGCTCCATGGCATAGTAAAGCCATGAGTACGTTGCAGATGACATGTGCATTTGACAATGAGAAAGTTTCTGAAAACTACTCTTCTTCAGAAGGAGAGTCCAGAAAAAAGGGTTATCAACAAAAAGGTCCAGAGGGTTTAATGGTCAGAGGAACTCTAGGTATAAAGGATATTTACACACAACCTTCCCTCTACATTCTCCATCAATATTTAAAAAACCTTATCCCTTCCATGTGCTGCTTTACTTTCACCCACCAAAGCGATGCAGTGATCCATGAAAATAAATTAAATATTGTTAAGTGTGTTTGAATCCTGAAAGAGATACAAGAAGGTACAAACTGTAAATCTGGATTTACATTTAGACAACTACAATACAATGTTACTTTGGGCAAGGGTCTCTTATATACATTATTTTTTATATTTTTTTCTGCCATGAGCCTTCTGGAGTGCCCCCAAGACTCTCTTTAACTGGGGCATCACTGTGTGGGAAGAACATAACATTCTGTTGTGGTGAATGATGCTGGTGAGGAGATCAAAGTGTTCCAGCACTGTGTGTACCAGATGGCAGGTACAGACATTTTGTTTTCCTGCCATACAGGTTTTCTCAATCCTTTCCGGCTGTGCACTAATGACAGAGAAGAGTACAGATACTGCTGCAGACAGTTTTCCTGTATTCTCCTGTATTCTCACTCTTCCTGAGCTTAAAATGGCTTGCGTCTTTGGAGGTGTTGAAAACCTTCCCTTATGTTCTCTTTTTAAGATTAAATTTAACTGGGCAGCACAGAAGAAAAGTGGTTATCATTGCTACTTCACAGAGATAGATTCTCCTGTTGCATTTTCAGCTGGGTACCTTTTGTGCCAAGTCTACATGCCCTCCCCAGTATCTGATTCAGTTTTCACTGGGTACTCAGAATTCCGTCCACATTCCAAAGAAGTGTTATACTTATGGACACATTATGTATGTGTGCATGTGATAGCACTCAACCTTTTGTCTTCAGAATTAGGGACAAAGCAAAGTTTAATTAGGGAAAAGGACCTAGATTAGGGATGTTTTTAAAAACTGATGCTATTATTTTAGAACTTCACAACAATGCCCAATTTTCACAATGGAAAGAGCAACATTTATGCCAAAAGTAGGGGTGCTTTACAATTTAGGGACAGTTGACAGCTATAGTTTTGTGTGTGTGTATGAGTGTGTGTGTGTGTGTGTGTGGGGGGGGGGCTATATATAATACAATATAATATTAGTATAATATATATGCATATATGTCTGTAACTATCTATAGTTATTCTTCTCTCTCTCTCTCTCTCTATATATATATATATATATATATATATACATAGATCTGTGTCAAAACAATGCATTACCAACCATAACATCGATTTGCATAACAGAGAGATGACTTCAGCAAAAATTTAAATGAACAAACTCCTGGAATGAAGTATTTCGCCTCGGGGAGACTAATTGGCCACCATGGTGAAGTTTGCTGTTTTCTCCACTGTAGTGTGATCTCAGAGTTGGTACATTTAGTTAGGGGGTGTGGGGGGCACAGCTTCCCACATGCGGGATGTGCGGGGGGCAAAGCTCCCCACTTTGGTGGGTTTAATTTGTTTTGGTTTGTGTCTTACTTACTGGTGGCCAAGTGGTTAGCTTCCCGGAGGCAAAATATGCCATTCATGCTGTTTGTGCATTTAAATTTTGGGCGACGTCATCTCGCTGCAGTGGGAATTGACATTGTGGTAATTTGTTGTTTTGACATAGATCCATATACACACATATATAGTGGACAAGAAAATCTGACCAATCAAATCACTGGTTATCTGTGCCTCAAATCTGTACTACAAATGAGAAAAAGCTAGTCCCTGCCACCTAGACCTCATATTCAGTCTCAGGTCCCTATCCCCTTATAGTCTCCAAAGCCAACAAACTGCCACCATCTTGAAAAGTGATTTAGCATAGAGTGTGACAACTGGAGGTACTGGTAGCCAAGCCAGGAGAGAAGTAGGGCAGTAGATGTAAGACTTGTGCCAGCACAGCTAGCTAGAATTTTATAAATAATTGTATGTCATTACTATATCAACCTGATCTGTACAGACGCTTGTGCTTGAAATGTCTTTGTGAGTTCTGTTTGTGGTAATTGTGTTAAGATTTATCAACAGTGCACCCTGCTGAAATTAAGAGAAATGTGCATGTATTATGGTAACTGAATTAAATGTATATGTTTCAATAGAGGACACTGGAACAGCAATGGTTAGCCAGCTGACTTATTTTAAGAAGAATAAGGGAAATGTAAATGAGCAGTTAAATCATTAAATGGCACCCCACAGTGCTGAGTAGGTTCGGAGCTGGTAGGTCTGGGAGCAACCATTATCTGTTAGCTTTTGTAAAGAAGGAGGGAAGTGTTGTAAATGTTTCTAGCTCCTAGGCATTGCCATAAACTCTCTAAATGTGTATTATAGCATTCTGCAAAAGTCCTGTCTCAAACCTCAAAAGGAGATATTGTGGGAACTTAGAATCAGGTGACCAGATGAGGTCATACTGCAAGTCAGCTTGGATATTATATTTTACAGGGAGTAATCTCACAATATACAGTATTCTGTTTGGGGACTGACTAGAAAGACTGCTCATGTATTTCATCTTGCCTTGCCCAAGTAAGTAACTTAACTAGGAAACAGTAAAATTCTCTTCAGTCAGGAATGTAGTGAAGGTTAGTTTAGATATTGTTTTTCTTTATTTGTCTGATTCTGTCCTTCAAAGTTCTTTTCAATATTTCCTGTGATTTGAACTCTGTGGTTTACTGTGAATATATATTCAGTATTTTCATGTAGTTTTGTTACATATTATTAAATATATTTAAAACCTTTATCATGGTTGGTTCTTGTAGAGAGTATCGAACCTTTGAGAGTTCTTATATTTATTTGGTGACATTGTGTGGGCCCCTCCAGAAAGTCTAGCCATCTTATTGAACTACTACCATTTGTATTAGTATTAATATTACACAGTATAATTGGATGCCCTTTGTTAAGAGCCTTATAGCACTGACTGGTGGCACTGATAACTACCTTTTAGTTTGTGCAAATTTGGTAGAGCGGGTAATCTGTGCCAGCCTTTCCCAAGTGTGTATATATGAAAACTGAATCTTAAAGAGTGTGTATTTTAGCTACTTGGGGCAGGGACACGAAGCACTGGGTTTACAGAGATGGTGCTGCAGAACTTGGCTTGGACACTCGGCTGATGACCTAACCCTACAGCTGTACCAGTGTGGAGTCTTATTGGGGACCTGGAGGGAGACAGATATAGAGACATCCAGACCACGGGTTGAGTGTGTTCCCTGTGTGCTCTTAAGGGAAATTGTACTTGATGCAGAGAGGTCTGCATCTGGAAATACTGAGTATATCCATTTGTCTTCCAAGTGCATGCCCCTCTCCAGTGTCAGTGGTGAGGATTCAGGCTCCTTGATTACTGGCCCAGCATGGGAATGACACATAGTGGTGCCAATCACTTATTGGTAGCAGTGATGGGAGTCACATACAGAAATTGCCAAACAGCCACACTCCAAAAACAAAATCCAAACTAGTAAATCAATAAAAAACACCAAGTATCAGAAGCACTCCAGTCTCAAACACTTTACTAAGTCTGTATAAATACTACTACTACTGCTGCTACTGCTACTTCTGCTACTACTGCTAATATTAATAACAATAATAATGATAATAAAAAAGAAATAGAACAAAACAGGAATAATTATCATGACACAAATTAAACACACTTTACAGTAAAAAATACAAAGAAGTTACATTTATCCATATCACTCAATTAGGAACTGTAAAAGACATCCAACAAGGTAATAACTAACTAACTAACTAACTAACTAAAAGACCTCCTACTGAAAGTGAAAGTATAAATTCCACAAACTGTAAAAATGAACTGGTGTAGGAAAGGACAGGAAGTCAATAACATGACAAAAAAACAGCTGTCCCTATAGCAACACAAAAAGCATCCACTCTAATCTAGAGTCAGATTACACACACACACGCACACGCACACACACACGCACGAAAGCACACGCGCGCACACACACACACACACACACACACACACACACACACACACACACACACACACACACACACACACAGAGTAATATGGCATTAGAAGGACTATGTCAGCCATTTCTTAACAAAAGAGGTAAATTTGAAGATAAAGTACACAAAAGTAAAACACTGCATGAATACAAATGTGTATTACAACAGAAAAACACACATGCGCACATATTTAGGGCAGTGATTAGGAAAGGGATTTAGTTTTAAGGTATAGGAGGGGAGTTTTTGATTTAGGGAGAAGGAAGGAAGTTATAGGTTAAGGAAGCAGGAGTGGAATTTTAGAGTTAGGAAGTGGGAGAAGGGTTTTATGGTAAGAGTGAGGATTGATATAATAGTTAAGATGTTTGACTCACAGACACAAGGAGCAGTATTTGATTCTTACCTTTGGGAGGAGAAATTGGTTAGGCTTAAAATGGCCTATTAAGAAATCTAGCCTAGTAATTAGCTATAAACTTAAGTGTGGTAGGGTGGCATAGTAGTTAATGTGTTCATCTTAACAGCATAAAGTATAGGGTTTAATTCTCTCACCGGGTAATTGGCTGGGCTTGGAATGGGCAACTTAGCCACCAATTAGCCTGGTGCTAATTATGAACTTATTTTGTCTTAAAACTGTTGAATTTCAGCTGTATTTAAGCCTCATGTTTGCAAGGGTTTGCTCTTAGTTAACCAGAGCTGTTCAGAGTTTGGTGACTTTAGCCAAAGTTTTGAAAAGCATCTGAACTGAAATACATGACATCCACTGCAAACAACTAAAAAATAAGAATATTTAAAGCCTCTATTGCACTTTAACTGCATTTATTTGAATTGCTGCTTCATTGTTGCTGATTGCCTGCATTTTTCTGCACTTTAAAATTCTGTACTACTGCCTTATATAGCATAGGCTAGATTCTAGACTTGCTGAATCTAGACGGTTTGGCATCACTGTGCTCCAAACAAGCCATTTTAAATTGAGGGCCTCCCTGCACCCTTGTGGCAGAAGTGTGTAGCTCAGGTTCCATCTGAGTTGGGGACTGCTGGAGAAAGGTTCAGTTTGGGGCTTTTCCATTGGCAGTTTGCCTTAAAACTGTTGAATTTCGCCTGTATTCAGGAGTTAGCGCTGCCCTGTATAGAGGCAAACACCTGGAAATTTAAGTTTTCCTAGATTTCTGTCAGTAGAACCCTCTTAAGTCCCATGTTTGTCTATAAGCAACTCAACTGCACACTGAGCAGCATCCCCACAGCTCTTCACCTTAAACCATCAACAGAATAAGCCCCTCTGTTATTCCTATATCATAAATTTATCTAACTTACCCACTCCCCAGCAGTACTATGGTATAAACCTATGGTCACTTTCCCACCATTTCTCCAGCCAGCCTGATTGACTTGGGCATCCTGATGCAATGTAGTAATTGCCTCATGTATACTAACAACTACTTAGTCCTGAAACAAACAAACACCGTATGTGAGAGATGAAATTATATTATCAATTTGGAAACAATCCTCTCAAATAAGAAAAACAAGACATCAATCAGGTTGCCAACTTACACACTTCACCCCTCACACAAGTTCAGGACACAGCACATCCACACGCATATGCAGAGGCACTCACTAGAAGCCTACCAAAAGATCAGAGACCTCCCAAGCAGAAATTATCTGCACACACCTCAACATGTATAGAAATCACTGCACATAACAACACATATCAGTATCTCACCAGATAAGCTCCTAAGACAAAACACCTCAAAACCTAATGTCTTTGTCATAGGGGACTCCATAGTGAGACACACAGATGTCCTCCTCACCAGGCTGGACAAGGAGAAGGTCACGGTTGGCTGCTTATCAGGTGCCAGGATCTGTCAGATCACACGTATACTCAGGTCACTCAACAACAAGTACTGTTATGTCATAGTCAATGTTGGGGTGAATGACTGGACTGTATGAAGAGAGAAATGACTGAACTCTCAGATTATGTGTCCCAGGCAGGTATGACCCTAGCCCTAAGCAGCATTCTGTCTTCACCCAGAATGATGCCACAATATAAACAAAAAATTATTGATTTCAACAATTGGTTTAGCTTCTGGTGTCATTCCAGGGGGATCCAGTATTTGTTGGCCTGGGAAGACATGGTTAATAGGTCACACTGGTCTGCACCTGTCTTCCCTAGGCTTTCGTATTCTGCCTAAGGCACTTGCCTCCCCCATAGTGCCTTTTTTTAGGCACTGTCAAAATGACAAAATTTCCAACATAGCAAAATCCACTTCAGACAAACTCAACGTTCTGCTGCTGTCTAATACTAGGAGTCTAAACATAAAACTGCACTCCCTGGAAGCACTCCTCACCTTGGAAGATGCTGATGTTTGTGCAGTCACTGAAACATGGTTCAAAGCTGCAGAGAGCACCCCAGCTGTGCAAAGGTACAATGCCTTCCACAAGTTCAGACCTCAGAATGAGTATGAAAGAATCAAAGGTGGAGGTGTATCCATCTTCATTAAAGCCAAGTACACCTCCAAACTGGTCAAACAGTATGACTCTCTCAAACTTCTCCATGCTCAATTAACTATGGGCAAAACAATATACCACATCATTGCTAGCTATTGGTCCCCTCCATGAACCAAAAGAAACACAGTGCCTACCTGGACTTATGGAGTCACTCGCTATACAGCCCAACACCTTAGTCATGGGAGATTTCAATTATCCCTGCATAAACTAGGTAACATGCACAAGCTCAAACATGCTCACCCAGGGGTTCCTGAACTTTGTCAATGCAAATGCTCTGGAACAGATAGTCTACACCCCACAGAGGGACTCTAATGTCCTTGACATAGTACTCACCTACATTGGCGGTCACTGCACTGCCCCTCTGTGATGCCCTCCCTGGTAAGGTTGGACCATAAATCAGTCTCATTCAAAGTAACTACTGGACCACACACCCCCATAGGAGCAAAAAAACTAAAGAACTTCTCCGAAGCAAACCCCTGAAATTACAGGTAATAATGACTCCTATGCAAAGATGTACATAAATGCCCTGTATAATTATTTTAGCAACTGTACAGACTCAGCTGTACATGACTGGATTAAAACCAGGCCCTCTTGAAAAAACAAGCTACCTTGGTGGACATCTAGTATAAACAGATTGTATAACAAAAGGAAGAAACTGATGTCCAAGAACAATAGGCAACTGGTTCTGCAGAGGAAGAATTCCTTCCACAGACTGAACAAGCAAATCAGAAGTCTTGTAAAGTCCTCTAAAGCTAATTATGAAGCTAAAATAGCATCCCTAGCCAAGGACAATCATAAGGCATTCTTTAACTATGTCCAAAATCTAAAAGGGAGTGTCCGGCTATGTGCTAAATTGATAGTAGATGGTACCTCTCACACTATACCAGGGGAAAGTGCCAACCTGCTAGCTGAAAGATTTGGTGCAGACTTCACCCCCTATGCCCACTAGCCATACCCCAGAGCATACCTGACACAAGTTCTCTACCTAGTATCTCTAGAGATCAAATTATATCTGTGCTCTCCAAGGCCAAAAACAGCCTCAATGGGACCAGATAACATCTCAGGTTGCTTACTAAGCAATTTAAAATAGGACCTAGCTGACCCTCTTGCCATTCTCTGTAACCATAGCCTGAGAACCGGCTTTGTACCACCAGAATGGAGAACAGCAACAATAATCCCCCTACATAAAGGGGCAACTCTGGGAACTATAGACCCATAAGTCTAACCAGCCTCATCTATGAGGCCATAGAAAGGATCATCATAGACCTTATCAACAAGGACATAGGTGACCTTCAAACTGTAGACCCACTCCAGTTTGGTTCATTAAGGGTAGATTGTGCTTATTGAACCCGGTAGACTTATTTGAGAAAGTCACCAAAGTCCGGGTTGAAGGTAAGGCAGTGTATATACCGCCTATGTGGACCTGGCCAAAGCCTTTGACACAATTTCTCACTTGGGTATTATTGAAAAACTCTTCCAGCTAGGTGTTAACCCTTACATTACTAGATGGGTAGCTAACTGGCTCACCAACAGAACACATACTGTCAAGGTTGGTGACTCCAGCACTACTAATAGACCTGTCACCAGTGGCATACCAGAAGGATCTGTACTGGGCCCTTTACTATTTGGAATCTATTTCTCAGAAGTCCATACTAAAGTAGATGGCCTTTGGCTTGCTAAGTTCACAGATGATTGTAAACTAGGCACAGTTGTTGAGTCATCCAATGATGTTAATATATTACAGAAGGGGCTAACACAAACAAATGACTGGCACCAAAGTCACGGTCTAAACTGAAATGCAAAACAGTGCACTATTATCCCATTTGGCAAAGCTGAATTCCACACTAATTACAATATTTACAGCACCCCTCTAAGTTCAAATCCAGTGATGCAAGATCTGAGAACACAGGTCGACAGCAATCTGAACTTTGGCCACCAGGTTTTCCTGGTGGTAAGTAAAGCTTTCTACATTGCGCATCTCATAAGTAAAGGCATCGCATCCAGGTCTAAGGATGTTATAACTCCACTTTACTTGACCCTAATCAGACCATTAATAGAGTACAATACTCCCTTCTGCATGTATCTCGCCAGACACCTGCAACAACAGGCTAGACCACAGAGGTTTCTCACTAAGAAGATACAGGGCCTCCAAACCATGACCTATGTGGATAGACTGAAAGCCCTACCACTGTACTCTATCATATAGGCTACTGAAAGGTGACTTGTGCCTGGCCTACAAGGCAGTCTCTGACCCTGATCTGATGGAAATGCTGCACATCTGCATATCAATGGTACTAGAGTGATTCACTCTAGGGATCTCAACCTTGCCAGTGACATTAACAGAACATGCTGGAGGGACAGGGATGTCTCCCAGAGATTGCCGCTGCTCTGGAATAAACTTCTAATTCATGTGGAGCAGAGCTCCTCAATGACCCTATTCATGCACAACCAATTCACCCCGGGGGTGGCACCTATGTCCCATATAGACAGGGGTAGTTGATGCTGAACTGTAAAGTACATCTATCTAACCAATGACAACTGGGCAAACCAGAATTAACATGGCTAGGCTTATAAAGGCTCTAGGGCCACTAACCTAGTAACCTCCTATGAACCTATGACTTGGGTTAGGAACTGGGCAGAAGTTTGAGGCTGTTACCTGTAAAACAGTACACGTTTGTGATGCATTATACTACTGATATGTAATCGCCTCATCTCAATTGTTTCAGTTGCCAGAACTCAGCTGAGGTGTTATGCAGTCTTAGCACTGTTTAGAAACTGGACTGTGCAATGGTGCACAACGTTTGACAAAAGGATCCCTTAAAGTACAAGCCTGAAAACTTCATTCAGAAATGCCACATAGCTAAAAAGTCATAATTCTGTACAGCAATCAGTCAAATAGGTAGAGGAACTATTTTACATTAAAATTCACTATGAAATGTATAATTAACAAAGATAAATTGAAAATTCAAACTGCACAAAATGCAGATTCCCATTTTATATGTGCAATAAGATACTTGGGGTGAACATATTACCACATGCCCAGGGAATGTAAGGCACACACCCTTTAGGTTAATGCCTTACAACATCACTGTGCATGTGGTAATGTGTATACTATGCACATCATGCCTTGCTGAATACATATTCATACATACTCACACATACAGAATATATATACACAGCAGCACGTACATATAGATGCATACACATATGTGTGTGTGTAATTTATTGAGATACATAGATTTATTATTTATGGCATTTATATTTTATTATATGTGGTTGCAGTTTATGCTATTGAATGATGATTTGAGTGTTTTGGTGTCTTTTTATGTCAAGCATGGGTTTTGTTGACTGTAGGATCTGCCTTATGTGATAGTATCAGATTTTATATTATGTATTGGATGTGCTTTGGGATAAGTGGCTATGTGCCTTAATGTTGAAATGTTTGCATATATTAAAAGTTTCAACATTATGGGTAGGTGTGTGTATGAGTGTTTATGTGTTAGTGTAAGGGATGGGTAAGGGGTCTAGGTTCACTGTTAAGCATGTGTGCCCATGTATGGCCAGTTTGCCCAAGTGTCTTGTCTACTGTTACTCTTAGAGAAAGGGTTTTTCTTAAGGTAATTTGCAAATATAAGTAAGGTGGAACAGCATACAGTGCGCATTATATTTTATATTGCATTATATTACTCCTGAAACCAGTAGGAATTACTCATATGTTCATGTGCACTTGTCTGGGGATGTGCTGTGCTGCTGATTGAACATGGAAAGTTGTAGGTGAGTTGTGTTAAATGGTGTTTTTGCTTGAGATGGGTTATGGGTGGGATGGAATGCCATCGTTCAGCAAAAATATTAATCACATACAATGCTAGAGCTAACTGTGAATATATACCCAATTTGAAGCAGCTGTGATAGTTTTCAGCTGTACAAACACCACCTTCCTGTGGCACATATATTGTACAGTACATGATCCTAAAAATATGCATATGTCAAATACAAAAAAATCTGAGCTATAACATCAGGGACTCTTCTTGATACTTCATATGTTTGGATTTATCATCTCTAACAGCAACATTCTGCATCTTTTCCTACAAGTTTACACTGTTATGGACTTACTTTCACCTCTGACAACGTACACCATGATGTCATACATTGACTGCAGTCAGAAGTGCTCACATTACCTGCACCTGATATTTTTTTGCTACTGGAAGAGTTCAGATCTTTATCCTTGTTATAGCTGTTAAACAATTCCTGCATACACATCTTTTAGATTTATATCTGGGGGTGACAGTTTCCGAATTCTGAAGAGTGAAGGAAAGTAACTCTTTCTGTGACTAGAGGGTGGGTCCATCTCAATGCCTGTGGCGTAAGCAGGAGTTTCTGTACTAGTGATATCTTTTGGGATGGTTCCAGTCCTCCCTAGAGGTAGGTCTCCATTTTCTGTAGCCTCCCAGCCCTCACTGGTACATGAATCATTCTTGATTAGTGGAGATTGGATTCTATTCCAGTCTTCCACTTCCTCTAAGACCTTCAAGCTTTGGAGTGGTGCACCTTGAGCCCCCACACAAGAGTGGTAAAATCACATTTTGTGATTGATCGGATTGGTATCTGTCTGCCCAGAAAGTTGCCTGTTGCAGACTAGGGGTACAGATGCTGAGGCTTATTCTCCTTTCTCAACAGCCCCAAGGGGATAGTCAGCCCTGGTGTAGGAGGAGCCACTGAAATAACTAGAATCACATTCTGTGATCTAAACATAAGAAATTAGGAGCTTCCTTGGCTCTTGGTGGGGATACAGTTGTCAATACAATATGTCACATTTACAGACCTCATTGTGATTCCAGTGACTGGCCTGATTTAACACTCTACACCTCATATGCCAGGTTTAGTATGCGTAGATCAAACACAGATCATAAATGGTCTAACATTTTTCAGAGAATGGGTGACCTGTAGATTGTACCCTGATTGGAGAACGAACATTCTCCAGTAGGGTGTTAACCTACAGGTAATGCCTGTTGAAAAATAAGTCCGCCACTTCATGGCAGCTTATCAAGCTGCCACTGAGCTCGGACTGAAAAACCTAATGGACGTCATTATTTTAAACTCACTAAGCAGTGCTTTTGCTGGTTAGCAAGTGTAAAAGAAAAAAGAAAAAAATTAAAATAAAATGTGTGTGTGTCTATGTGTTTATGTCTATGTGTGAGAGTGTATGCATGTATGAGAGTGACAGAGAGATTGATCAAGCTATTATTTTACACTCACTAAGCAGCGCTTTTTTCTGTTTAGCCAGCGTAAAAATAAATGAAACAGAAAAAAGTGTGTGTGTGTGTGTGTGTGTGTGTGTGTGTGTGTGTGTGTGTGTGTGTGTGTGTGTGTGTGTGTGTGTGTGTGTGTGTGTGTTCATGTTTTTGGCTCTGTGTGTGAGGGAATGTGTGCATAAAAGTAGAAGAGACTGTATATGCATGTGAGAGAGAGAGAGAGAGAGAGAGAGAGAGAGTGAGAGCGACAGTGATCGAGCAATAATCCCTGACAGCAGCAGAAGTTAAGAGGCCTGCCTACCTCTTGACCTCTTAGCTCAAGATATCTGGACAAGCCTAAAATAAATGGGAGACAAAAGCTCAAAACAGGAACATATTTTAAATGTTGCTGTTACAAAGTCACAAATGTACTAGAATATTAGGATTTGTGTGAGCATGCATTTTCTGAAGCAGAGATGTGCGTGTGTGCATGTGTGTGTGCGTATAGAGCTTAAAATTAAGGGGGAATAAAGGCTCAAAAATAGGAACAGATTTTAATTATTGTTCTTATAAAATTACAAACTTATTTATTTAAAAGGATTTGTGTTAGCATGATTTTTTTTTGAAGGACATAAATGTCTGAAACTCAAATGCATGTCATTTTTTAGTAACTTCAATATTCAATGACTGGCAACAAACCAAATGTTTTAGGAGTAAGGGACGAAAAAATAAAGTAAATACCTGGACATTTTTTAAAGTATTATAATTGGATGTAAAATGCATCCTCCAACACCATTAACGTATACTACAGCAAGTTTGAAACATTATGTGGAAGAACTATTTTACATCAAAAATATAGAAAAAAATAATATAGTAATAAAATAAATAAATAAGTAAAACACAAAAAACTTAGACAACCCATTCTCTAAGTGCAATAATGCTCTCCAGGATACGTGTTACTGTGGAAATAATATTTACGGCGTCAGACTTCAGAAGACCCCCTGGGTAGGGATTATTTCCACAATAGCACATACCTTTTTTGGGCATTATTGCTTAAGCATCGACTCCATGTACTAGGTCTGAAAGATATGAAGGGATTATGACAACCTTCTCTGCTGTTCCCTCAAGAGGTTGGTTGCTTTGAGATGGGCAAAGATTTAAAGTACTCTATTCAAACATCTGAATGAAAAGATGGGAAACTGCAAATTCACCCCTAGTATAGCACCTTTTCCCTTATGGATAGGGGAAATGTAAATGTCCTGCCTGGCTCTGGGTTACTTATATTTAAATTACAAGGGCCAAAAACTTCATAAAAATGAGGGGGCTAAGCTTCTAAAGATGCTCGCGGATCGATGACCTAGTAAGAATCCATGAATCTGTGAATCTATGAAATGTATAGTAAGGGGGTAGATTGGAATTGTGAGTATGGTTGACACACAAAAGTATATGCAATAGTTGATTGCACTGATGTTGGAATTCGTGCAAGTGTTATATTTTTGGAACTAGCTAAGGCTTTTGATTCAATTCCCCCATAGTGAAATATGGCATGCCCAATCTAAGCTAAAGATGAACAACTGCTTAATTACATGGATGAGAAATCTGATTACTAATCACAAATCTATTGTTAAAATTAAGAATATGACTTGTACATCTAGCTTGGCCTATTTAAAGGAAAACTCTCCCAATTATTATTATTATTTCATTATAATTTATACACAATTCTATATTAATGCATGAAAATTGTTCTAAGTGCTAATTATTATATTTTAATACATTATAATACAAAGTGGCCATCATGGAGATAGTCATACTGATATGATCTTGTTTTACAACTTCACTTTCTTCTTTATAGGTGACTAATAAGCTAATGATCAGTGGGGCCTTTATAAGCTTAGCCATACAACCCAAATGTATCCCACGAGTTATCGTGTCTTAGATATTATTTTAAGGAGTGTATGTTAGTTAGGGCATGACTTAACTGCTGCCTCTGTCTGGCAGAAGCATAGGAGTCAGATCAGGGGTGAATTTCCGATTTCCCATCTGCTAGTCCAGCTTGCACTTGAATAGGGTTAAGGAAGCACTCTGCATCACATCTATGGGAAGCCAATTCCAGAGAATGGGGATTCCCTGAGATACATACCTGTACCTTCCAGCATGTCCTATTTAAGTCACAAGCAAAGTTTAAATCCTTAAATCTAATAGTCCTGGGGCTGTTCATTTTTGCTGATATGCAAAAGGTCCATCAGAGCAGGATCCAAAGATCTTTTGTATGTCAGTTATATATCGCCTCTCAGTAGTCTGTAGGAAACAGAATATAGAGACAGGGCTTTGAGGTGATCTGCACAGGGCATTGTGTTTATACCCTGTATTCTTTTTGTGAGGAACCTATGTAGATGTTTCATTTGTTGCATGCGTCTGGTCAGGTACATACTTATGGGGGCATTGTACTCATTGATGGGCTTGATAAGAGCTGAATACATTGGCATGGTGGCTTCTCTGGACCTAGATGCCATGCTCTTACTTATAAGTTGAGTGACACAGAATGATTTTCTAGCTACCTTAGACACATACTGGTCAAAAGCCAGGTTACTATCTACATGAGTCCCCAAATCCCTGACAACCAAGTCTACTTTTACAGGTGTTTTATCAATGAGGTAAGTTCCCTGGGTGGCCAACTTCCCAAAAGGTAAAACTGTATTTCTTGGCATTGAGTTCTAAGCTATGGCTTTGGCACCACTCATTTATCTTTGTTAGACCTTCTTGCAAGATGTTAGTATCGTGTGGGTATTCTACAATTGTTCCTAGCTTGCAATCAGCTACATACTTGGTAGGCCAGAGACACTTGACATTAGCCTTGACTTCCAAAAAATATATGCCAAAGTGGAGTAGATGCAGCTCAGAGCCCTGGAGGACTCGGCTGGTGACTGGCCTCCTTGCGGAGGTGGTCTGTCCAATCCTAACTTCCTGGGTCCTGTCTGTGAGCCAGCTGGCTATCTAGTGAGTTACATAGGGGTTTATGAGAATCAGAATGAGAATCACATTTATTGGCCAAGCATGCCCCCATACAAAGAATTTAACTCTGGTTTTGATGATTCTCCAAGTATAAATTACATAAACAATATACATAAAACTATTAAAAGTAAGACAAAAAAATGTAAATATACATACACGTATACATATATGTATATGACTCAGTTTATGATTAATTCTGTGAGTTTGTTTAGTATGAGCTAGTAACCCGCCTTTGGCAAAACCAAACTGGATTGGGTCATTTGCTCAAGGCTTCCTATGTCACTGTTAATCATTTCCATAATAATGTTTTCCATGGCTTTGCGTATGAGACTAGTCAGACTAATGGGTCTGTAATTCATGGGATCTGATGATGTCTGCCCTTTGCAGAGGGATTCCTATTGCAGTTCTCTATTTGTGTAGCACAAAGCCTGCACAGTGGCCGTGATTGAATAGTGACTCCAGTGGCCCTAGGCAGGTCATATTTCAAGCTATTTAGGAGGCATCTTGGGATTTTATCAGGGTTCATTGAAGCTTATTCTTGCCCTTCGAGATCACATCTAAGACCTGCTCCCTATTGATAGCTGAAGAAGTTATGTTAGATGGTAATTCCTTAGGGGTGACTGGGGTTGAGAGGGGAGTAAAGCTGGAGCAGAATTTGACAGATAGAATATATGCTATATCTCCTGGTTCCTTGAACATGGTTCCATTAACGAATATTTCAATACATTGTTTGCTGCCTTTGAAGTTTTGACATAACCGAAGAACATCTTATGGTTTTCCTTAGCCTGGGAGGCTGTCTTTACCTCAAATTTGCTTTGTTGGACTTAATTAGTCCTCTTGGTTGTCTATTCAGTTTGACGAGAGAGATTTTATCTTTTTTGGTGTTACATTTCCTAATTTTAGCTATGACTTTTTCTTCTGTTAACCAAGCTGTTTAACTTTGGATTCCACCAGGGTGGTTTGCTTTTTGAGTTAGTTTTGGTCTTACTTCTGCAGTCATTGACATGGTTGTACCAAGCTTCTGTGAATAATTATTCATAGGCTGTTGTGTTTTCTGTGTTTGGAGGAGCTTGAAGTTTTGACAGGTTATCATTTAATAAAAGGTAGTATGCCTTGGAATCATTTTTAACTGCTAATGGGTTTGCTGGGATTACAAAATTTATTTCTTATTTCAAAGGAGACTGGTTTGTAGTCTTACCTTACTACTGGGGGGTGCAGCATTCTTCCATATTTATAACAGGTCCAATATGTTTGTACTTACAAAGTCTAGGAATCTCTGTGGCTGCAAATTTGGGGTCATGTGGGATTCCCAGTTTATAGAGGGATAATTAAAATACCCCATGAGTATGGTATCTGGTTGAATAGTAGGTGTCTGCAATAGGTCTAAGTATGAGCTATGAGCTTCCTGAGACATAAAGGGTGAACTACAGCTTGCCAGGATATGGCATGACACTTTAACTATGGCAGTCTGGATGTGGAGGAACTCGGGTCTATATCACATGGTCGAAAGCTGATAATAGTGAACGACCACAACTTCGAAAACACAGGAACTTGAAGTTGCAATTGTGGGGGGCTGCTCTGAGATTGCACTACAGTGAGGAAAGGGCAACTACCCCTATCTACACTGTACCTACACTGTAGTCTGACCCCGCAATATCACTTTCGAGTTCCGGTGTTTTCGAAGTTGTGGTCATTTGCTATTATCAGCTTTCGACCACGTGATATAGACTCAAGGAACTCCAGTGTGTTATACTGGTTAATAAGCCTAGAGGTATTTTCATTTACATACTAGACATAAAAAAACAGGGTCTCCCTCCCCCATTTAGATAAAATTGCAATTCTGTGAGACCCTAGCATCTTAAACAGCCCGTGGAACATGAATAGCTTTATATTTCTTCATGAATTGTCCTGACTTATGTTAGTAACTGTGTTTCTTCTAAGCATTTCTCAGTTAATCTAAGCCTCAGCATCAGCCAAAAAAAAAATAACTAGCAAAATTACAGGGTTTACATAGGGTCTTCTTGCAATACTTTATTCCACCTACATTGTTTTTTTTTTATTTTGCTATACTCTTTGTTTATTACATTATAGTATACTGATATTTCATGTAAACTTGAATAACTGAGAATGGCAATTTAATACTTTTTCTTTTGTGCTGTGAAGTGATTTTAACTTAATTCTTACTACCACTACAAAAATCCTGTCTGCACAGAAGTACATATTCAGTTTTGCTTCAAAACCTGCATATGGACATGGTCTTAAGACTAAAACACTGTTGTCAGTACTTTCTTGATAAATCCACAGTAATGACTGTTAAAAGTTTGTGACTTGATGGTAAATAACATCATATTCAGGTATTGCAAACAGAATCTGTATTATGAACATCTCATTCCTTTATTGTAAGGCAAATTTTAAATTTTACACTATGGATTTTAAAGAAATAAAGGTGTTATAAGAATTAATAAATATGCCCCATCTCATATTTATGAAAGTGGATAAAGGTAGGTGCATGTTAGTTATGTATGTACAAGACTATATCAATAATATTGAAGTAATACTAAGCAATGTAAATGAATATAAAGCAGTTAGATTAAATGATAATTTTAAATCATACAATACTAATCAAATTTTATTAGGTTTATTGGAACAAGGTCATATTTATATTAGGGTCCACTTTGTAATCTCGTAGCCCATAATATTAGCTTTCACGTTCTTCAGAGGTGAATGTCGAAAGCTGAGAATCATGAATGGCTCAAAACTCCCTGGGCAAGTTAACGCTTGCCCAGCATGTAGAAATATGCCCTTTTACCCCACTGTAGTGCAATCCTGGAGTTGATATACATATATATATATATATATATATATATATATATATATATATATATATATATATATATATAGTTAGCCCCCCCCCCACCTAGGTGGATGTTTGTTTGGCCGGTGTGTTTCAGTTTACTGTTGGACAAGTGTTAACTTGCCCAGGGAGATTTGAGCCATAAGTGATTCTCAGCTTTTGACATTCTCATCTTGAAAATGTGAAAGACGATATTATGGGCTATGAGATTACAAAGTGGACCCTTATATTAATACAGATGATTTTATTCTTAACAAAGAATTGAAGATAGGTGCATTATTTGGTATACCAAAAATTCATAAAAATTGTATACAATCTCCATTCAGGCCAGTTGTATCAACTGTTGGGTCAGTTACAGTTCATATTTCTATTTATTTAGATTTTGTATTTAATCCTACAATACAAAAATGCCTTATTTTATCAAAGACTCCTGGGATTCTTTTTAGACAATCTTAACAAGTTTGTGTTTACCAATAAAGAGCTGATCATATTTACTGTAAACATGCAATCATTGTTTACTTCTATACCACAAGATGAAGGTTTGGATTATTTAAAGACATACTAAATGGAATAATAAGGATATTAATAGTGCATGTCTACTTAAGGATATTGTATTACATAATAAGTTGTTTATATTTCATCAAAAATAGTATCATCAACTTACAGGGATACCAATGAGTGCTGCCATTGTACCCTGTTTTGCCAACCCAGTTTTGCCTTGGTGGAGGAGTAAAATACTTGTGAACATTGTAGATTATGAAAAAAGTATACATTATGCTCGATCACACCTCTGAACCTCTTAGAGCAAGAAATCTGGACAAAGCTTAAACTAATGGGGGGACAATGGCCCAAGAACAGGGAAAGATTTTAAATGCAACTCTTATAATCTTAGAAAGTTACTAGAATATCAGGTTGTATGTTAGCATGCATTTTCTGAAAGATATAAAGTCTGAAATACAAATGTTTGTCATTATTTACTGTCTTCAATCCTCAGTGATTTGCCAGAAACCACAAATTCTATGAGAAACTGAACAAAAATATGAGGCAAAAATCTGGATATTCTGTGAAAATGTGGACAGTTGAGAGGTATGTGCCAAATTTGTGGATGATCTACTTTTTATTTCGGGTCTATATTATATTGTCAACAGCTGACAATGTTGACTCTGAATTGTTCGACACCAAAATGTCGAACTTCAAAAATAGTAAATGGCCAAATCACCGATTTCTTTCCAACGGAAAGAAATCGGTTGGCCACACACCAATGGCACACATAAACAAATATATTTATGCAACGTGGGGGGCTGTGCCCCCCCACCCCCCAACTAAATGCTCTAACTCCGAGACCGCACTACACTCAGGGAAAGGGCAGGTGTCAGAGAACGGCCAACCAATTTCTTTCCGTTGGAAAGAAATCGGTGATTTGGCCGTTTGCTATTTTTGTAGTTCGACATTTTAGTGTTGAACAATTCAGAGTCGACATTGTCAGCTGTCGACAATATAATAAGGACCCTTTTATGTCTACTAATTCAAAACAAAAATGTTTTGAATTTTTGGGGCAGTTGAACAGTAGTTCTGCTTTTTTTAAATTTACTTTGGGTGATGTCGGTCAAAAAGCAGTCTTTCTTGATTTGTAAGTTGGTTAGATGTAGACAGTAGGAAATTTAGTAGTAGGTTACATAGGAAAGATACAGCTATGAATAATTTTGTTTTGCAATAGTGCACATCCTGCCTTTGTAAAAGATAATATCCATAAAGGTAAGTTTATTTGAGCATCTAGATTGATTACTGAAGAAAAAATATTTTTAGAAGATGAACACTTAATGTTAAGACACACTTATGGACAGACTTTGTTTTTGTTCACTTGCTTTGACTATTGTTCACTTGTTTATGTATTTATTATACTGTACCTTTAAGGAGTCCTGTATATAAGGAAATGATGTATGCAGCCTTTTTAGATTCTGATGAAGCTCCTGTTAGGAATGGAAGCACTTAATCCTGAAAATCTTGAATAAAAGCATATGGCTTTTACTGCTTGTTTTGTTTTGTTTTTTATGCTTGGTGGATTTATCTGCAGTCATTTTGGTCTCCCTCTGAGGTTGATGGCATTTTTGTATTTGGTATAAGAAATTTATTGCATTATTAAAGCTGAAAGACACAAAAATGTATCTTTTTAATAACATGATGTGTAATATTAATAAATTATTTAAAATGGCTAAGGAAGTTATAGATCATAGATATGTTCACTTCCTTCCAATTCTTTCAGAAGGGTTTGTAAAATAAACTGTACACAGAAAAGTGGTTTATTTTTAATGTAGACATGACTGTAGATTGTTATAATATAATTAAATGTTTACAAAATAATTGGAAAATAATTAACGGAAAACCTGAACTTATTAAAGTAATTGGCGATATACCATATTTTGTTAAAAAAATATCAGTACTATTAAATGTATTTTAAGTAGAGAAGATACTGAGATTTCAGTATATAATACAATCAAACAGAAAGGCACCTTCCCTTGTAACAATTGTAAAGCTTGTAGATATATTTATGAAACTAACTATATTTTGTTGCCAGTTAATAATCAAATCTTTTACCCTAATTGTAGGATTTCATGTGAATCTAGCAGTTTAGTGTAAATTGCAGTCTGTGAAGGGTGTAAAGCAGTTTATATTGGAATGGCAAGAAGTTTTTAAAAAGAGAATATCAGACTATGTTTATGATATTAAAACTAGAGATTCCAACAGTACTTTATTTAGACATGTTTCTGGACACCTGGAACATAAAAATTTGTCGTTTTTTGGTTTAGAAAGGCTTTTAGTGGATGCAGAAGGGGGAGATGATGGGAATAAAATTGAACAAATGGAGGCTATCTGGCAAATGAAATTACAGGCTGATAAATCTCCCAGTTTGAATGTGTTTTAAAAGATAGAAATGTTAGAAAATATTGAATTTATGTATTGTTTATAATTGCAGTAGATTACTTCTATTTGTTTGTATGTTTTACATATTATATTTCCTTAAGATATTTTGGGTCAGCTGATTGAGTGATGTGATGTATGTGAAACTTATAAAATGGCTTTTGCTTGTTAATATGGTATTCTGAAGAAGTCCATTGTACCAAAGAAAAAAGTGCTTAAAGTTATTAAATAGTTTTTGTGGTTTGCAGGTGCTGTTTTTTATTTTTTGGTATTACAGCTTGGAAAGTTCATAATTTTTCTTCAGAAATAACATTTAACGTACAAATTAAATTTAATACAATTCAGTAAGATGTAAAAACGTTTTATAAAACAAACAAAAATGAGCTTCAAGGATTTCTAGACCTTCAGGTTTACAAGTAGAATGTCAGCCAACAGTACATTTAAATACTTTTTAATTAGAGCAATTAAATCACTTCAGCCAATGAGACTTCACTAATAATAAACATGATAGAATTATGCATACACAGTGACCTAAACTACCTTCAGTGACTAAGTATTCAATGTGATTAGCTAACATTTTTGTATCTATGGCCTTTAGAAATAATTTTAACTCACATTTGGCCCTAAGTGTGAGTGCGTGCATGTGTGTGCCTTCTGTGGAAGGTTGGGCGCCGGGCTGGCAACTCGACACCGTAAAACTTCACTGCCAATCAACCGGGATAAGCCGAAAGAAGAAGAAGATTAAAAAAAAGTCTTCTACAAATAGATGTCTTTTTTCCAGAATCTGTAAATCCTCAAACAAGAACAGGAAAATTCTGGAAACAAATCTGTCAGGAGGACATTTTCTGAATAATGTATGTGCTGCTGATGCCAGGCAAGAGAGAGAAAAATGCTTGATTAACCATGTCAAATATAGTGATGCAGGGAAAGTTATTCAATGCACTGTGTAAGGGTAATATTATTGAATTTATTAGTTGTACATGTTTGCCAGCTGGAGTGATTCAAATGTTATAATTTATTTAATTGGAGAGTATTTTATGGTGTTCATATGTTCATAGATGTGTACTAGGCTAATGGCCCTGGAGCCCTTACAAGCCTAGCCCAAATAAATTGCCCAGGCACTGTGCCACCCAATGCTAGTTCACAGTGCCCGTATCCAATAGGGCAACTGGAATGATCCCTGGAGTGAAGTTTCTGTTACCCATCCACTCGTCAAGATTTCTCTTGAAGAGAGCCAGTGAGGTGCTCTGCTTGACATGAATGGGAAGCTTATTCCAGAGTATGGGCAGCCTTTGGGAGATGAACCTGTCCCTCCAGCGTATTCTGTTAATTGTGGTAGTGAGGCTGTGATCTCTGGATCGTGTGATGTGGGGAGATTGGGATTTCTTTGGATGTAGCATTTCAAGTAGGGCTGGGTCAGACATGGCTTTGTAAGTCAAGCAGAGATCACCTCTAAGTAGATGATAAGAGACTAAGAACAGCTGAAGTTTCTTGAGTCTGTCCATGTAGGACATGTGTTTAAGGTCTAGGATCCTTTTTGCGAGGTACTTTTGTGGCCTCTCCAGCTGTTGTAGGTGTCTGGTCATGCCAAACGGGCTGTTATATTTGATGATTGGTCTAATGAGGGATGAGTAGAGAGGGATGGTG
The DNA here is from genome assembly GCF_019279795.1 of Protopterus annectens. Taxonomy (NCBI): domain Eukaryota; kingdom Metazoa; phylum Chordata; order Ceratodontiformes; family Protopteridae; genus Protopterus; species Protopterus annectens. Next base: position 391,737,876 of record NC_056731.1, on the reverse strand, counting down.
ACCTCTTTCTTCCTGGATGTGAAACCTTTGGTTATAAGATGTGCCACATAAAAGAACTTTCTGACCACAGTGGCAATGTGGTGGTCGAAGGTGAGGTGGCTTTCAACCTGAGTGTGCAGATCTCTTATGGAACCTTCAGTGTTCAGTGGGCTCCCATCAATGTTGTAATTCGTGGGAACTGAGTTTTTTCCAAAGGAACTGATAACACATTTTTTGGCGTTAAGCTTCAGGCCATGGTTCCGACACCAGTCATTGGTCTCAGAGAGGCCCTTTTGTAGGATGTCTGCATCACTTGGGGAGTTGATAATGACTCCTAGCTTGCAGTCATCAGTAAACTTGGTCAGCCAAAGTCCTTCTGTGTTGGCCTGGACTTCTGAGAAGTAGATGCCAAACAGGAGAGGGCCCAGGACCAAGCCCTGTGGGACTCCACTCATGACTGATCGACAGTCTGACTTGGAATCTGCAACTTTCACTCTGTGGGTCCTGTCTGTGAGCCATTTGCAACCCACCTAGTGATGTAAGGATTGATGTCTAGTTTGGTAAGTTTATCAATGATACCAAAGTGGGGAATGGTATCAAAGGCCTTGGCCAGATCGAGGTAAGCTGTATGCACTGACTTACCCTCATCCACAGCCTTGGTGACTGCCTCAAAGAAGTCAACCAGGTTCAGCAGGCAGGATCTCCCCTTGACAAAGCCAAACTGTGTGAGGTCAAGAGTTTGGAGATTGCCTACATCTTTGTTAAGCAGGTCCATGATGATGTACTCCATAGTTTTGCATACCAGACTCGTCAGGCTAATGGCACGATAGTTCCCAGGGTCTGTAGTTGACCCCCCTTTATGGAGCGGGGATGACTGTAGCAGCACATCATTCATTAGGGACATAGCCTGAGGTAAGGCTGTGACTGAACAGGGCACACATATGTGGTGCCAGTTCATTTTGTAGCTCATGTAATGTGCATCCAGGGATATTATCAGGTCCCATGGGTGCTGTATTCTTGGCTTTGGACAATGCAGCCTTTACCTGTGGCGCAGAAATGGTGGATACCAGGCTTTCTTCTGGTATTGTGATAGGCCCACTGGGGGAGGCGAGAGGGGTAAAGTTGGCACTGAATCTGTCAGCCCAGTATGTTGGCTATATCTGTCGGCTCGGTATAGGAGGTGTCATTGTGCAATAACTCAGAGCAAATCTGGGTATTGCCTTTGAGGTTTTTGATATAGCTATAGAAAGCTTTGAAGATGTTTTTGGTGTCAGCCACAATTCTTCCTTTATAGCTGGCTTTAGAGGATTTGATAAGGGATCTCAGCTTTTTGTTGAGATTGATAAGAGAGATGTACGATTTGGCAGTCATGCAGCTATTTTCCATTGGCATGGGTGCCGAGAAGTTAGCCACCTCTGTTTTTAGGAGCCCAAAGTTTGCTTTAGAGAAGTTTTTCAGGGTGGTTACCTTAGCGGAGAGGTGTAAGTGAGATGGAGATTTCCATGGTGATCAGTTTGTGGTCAAATTTAACCAGGGAGCAGCGGTCTCCCATGTTGGTGATAACCAGGTTGAGGATGTTGCTTCCTCTAGTGGGGGTCAGAATGAGCTGGTTCAGGGCACTGGAACTGATAAATTCCAGAAAGTGCTGGGCCTGTACATTGGGACTTGAATAGTTTTCCCAGTTGACGGAAGGGTAGATGAAGTCACCCAGTATGAAAGTATTGGGTTGGACCTTGATAGATTCCAGAATGCTTAGGAACTTGAAGTGAGAGTCTAAGGACATGGTTGGGGTTCTGTAGCAGGCTATGACTTGTATCGCTGTCTTACCCAGTGTTAGTTGTACCTGAAGTATCTCGGATCCATTGTGCTGGGCTAGCAGTCTAGAAGTGTGCATATCCTTTAAGAATATAGAGACATCACTGCCTTTGGAGCTTCTGGACATATTCTGGGGCCGAAAAGGTATGGAATGAGTTGTAGCATGAGAGCATAGGTGTGCTTTCTGCCTCTTTAAACCAGGTCTCCATTACAGCACAGATGTCGACATTCTCCATTTTGAAGAGAGCTTCAAGCGAGTGCATCTTGAGATTTAGACTTCTAGCATTGAGCAGCGTGACCCTCAGATTGCATTTTTTGTAGCTGTTACGGTGGAATTTTGGTCTTTGGAACACTGCCTAAAAAAAGGCACTATAGGGGTGGCAGGAGCCTTAGCCAGTACCCAGATTCCAAGGGGTGACAGATGCAGGCCATCTCTGGCAAAGCATCGAGGTCTGTCGAAAATATCATCCCAGGCAGACAGATACTGGATCCTCTTAGAATGATACCAGAAACTTAGCCAATTATTGAACTCAGTCATTTTCTGCTCATACTGTCGTATCATTCTGGGTGATGGTAGAATATTGCTCAGTGATAGGGTCATACCTGCCTTGGCCACATAATCCAAGAGTTCCATTACATCTCTTTTCATGTAGTCCAGGGAGGTATGTCTCAGGTCATTCACGTCCACATGGACAATGACTGAGTCATATTTGTACTTGTTGTGGAGTGACCTGAGTGCATGTGTTATGTGGCGGATCCTGTCACCTGATAGACAACTGACTGTCACCTTCTCCTTGTTCAACCTAGTGAGTGGGACATCCATGTGCCTCACAATTGAGTCTCCTATGATTAGTACATTGGGCAAAGTGTTTTTCCTTAAGGGTTTGGGTTGAGGGGCACACTGTGGTGGTGAGCTATGTGTTCTGGCATTAGTGTTGTGTTGTGGTGGTCGAGTGAGTTTCTGTCTCGGGGGTCTCTGTTGTTTGGGTAAATTTATATTGAGACCCTCCACGAAGGTGAGTGTATGGTTTGTGTTTCTATGTGTGGGTTGTGATGGTTGGTGTTTTGGAGGGCTGTGTGTTCTATGTAGTGAGTTGCAGGTGTTGACCTTCTCCTCTTGACCGGCTAGTCTGGTCTTGGTTGGAGTGCGCACTGCTTCCAGTTTGGTGATATAAGTGCATCTCTCACAGTTATGAGTTTTGGAAGGTAAGAGAGGGTTGTCTGTGCACTTTAGACAGTTGCCACAGTGTCCCAGAATGCCCAAGTGCACCAGGTTAGCAGGAGAAAGCACAGGAAATTGCCCTACAATCATACCAGGAGGGGTGGTCATAACTAATAAGTAATGGTGCTGTTACTTTGTAGGCACAGCTAGTGCTGATAGCACCTCAGTCTGCTACATTAAATGGTACTAAAGCCTGTTAAAGCGCTAGCTGATTAAGCTAATTGAAGTGCAAGAAGTAAAAGAACAAGCACGTTCTAAAGGGAAAATTGAAGAGCAGACTTTCTGGCGCTGGTAATAGTTTACCTCAGCTGAGCACCGCTGCATGGTGTGCAAACACAGGCTTTTAATCAAGAAAGTTGAAAGGGATGGAAAAAATGTCCAAACAGCCAATAAACTACAATTTCTGGACCAGAAACTACTCCGCTTGTGGTAGCTAGGCTACCTAGTTCTTACAACTCCCACTGATAAGTTAGAAGGCTTCCCTCCAACAAAGAAAAGTCTGAGGGCTCAGAAATTTACAAAACAGTCCAGGATACAGCAAATCTGTATCTGGACTAGACTAGTTACAGGAAAGGTGGTGCTTTTAAATGACACTATACTATAAAAAGTTTTTTTTTTTCTCATTATAGTCTGCTGGATTTATTTTGTGCAGTTTTATTTTATCTCTTTGGCACTTGTCATTTTTCCCAGAAATAAGATTCAGTCCCTAGTTACAAGCTAAGGTCAAATACAGTATTGTGATCAAAGAAAATGTCCTGTTACTTACTGAGATCAGCTACTGCATGCTATTCAGAAACAACAAATATCATTCACTCAGTTGCAAACTGATTTCTCACAAACTAAGTCAGATGCAGTTGAATGAACATGGCCTTCCATCTTTTCTGTTTTTTTACAGCAGGCTTTACTCAGTTAGTTGCCATTTAAAGGGAGACCCCTGCACCCTACTTTCCATGGAAATTAGCTCCAACATTATCAGACCTTGAAATTATTTACATTACAGAAAAATGAAAAGTTATATTTGGCCATTTGGTCCTGAGTGATCAGTCTTCATGAAGTCAGTATTCAAGAAGATAAAAATGTACCCTAAAGTAAGGTACCACGAACACTTACACCGTGGTAGTACAAGTAAGCCCATATGCAGTTATGTCCAGTGCATCATTATAGTTTTGTGTCTCTCAACAAGATTGTTTTTAGTTTGCAGTTCTGGATGTTTCATTGATTTGTGTCGTTCTGGCAGTACTTCAGGGAGTTGAACACATGGCTGTCTGCTGAGCAGAGCAAATTGAATCTGACCTTTTACCAGTATGTATTTTCCATACTACACATGAAATGACTCTATAGGAAAAGCAGTGAAGATTCTAGAAAAAATTACATTCCCTTATTACTGCATACATTTTGAGTGGAATGTATTATAAGTCCAAAGCAAACATGCACTTGAGTATTATGTGTTGCCACATATCTGATGGGTGAGAAACTTCTATCAAATATTCATGGTGATCGTACCTTACTTACACACCAGGTACTCATTTGTTTTTAACTATTCACGCATTTGCATATGGCCACATTGTAAAGGAAGATATATCTACAGGATATCATGATAAAATTCCCCAAATGTCAATTCCCTGAAGCATAAGATGTCAAGGAACACAATGCTGCTCACTGCTCTTCGTAGGAAATTACGACTAGTGTGATTTGGAAGTGTGCACGTCACGTGTGCACTAGGTACTAATTCCTTTGTTTTGAGAGATCCGTGTGTATACGGAAATATATATGTGTGTGTGTGTGTGTGTGTGTGTGTGTGTGTGTGTGTGTGTGTGTGTGTGTGTGTGTGTGTGTGTGTGTGTTTGTATGTGTATATAAATATAAAGTTTGAAGGGATTTCCACTCCCACATCAAGAGATGCAAAGAGGATTGCAGTTTAGTTTTTTTTTTCTTTACTTCTCACATTATTTTTGGTGATGTGGTTCCCCAACATAAGAAAAACACTTATTGTTCATGTACAAGTCAAAACAAAAATCTACAGCTGTCTTTTTTTGACCATGAAAATTTCACCTCAAAAATGACTGCAAAAATAGTCTGAATTCCCTCCCGCACACCAAAAAATATTTAGTACTATTTAGAAAACGTTCAGTAAATAACTGGAAAAGGGAGTTCTCTTCACAAATCCTTTGTGTTTTATCTGATAAAGAAGAGAAACTGCATAAAATATTCTGTTTAATGATGTGCAGTAAAAATCATTTCTTTTCTATGTCAGATTTTCTAGTACATAACAGTGGTACTTTTGGCTGTACCTTTGCTAAAGATTGCTAACATTTCAGCCTCTGTGTGGGAAGCTTGTTCTGAAACAGTGTCAGAAGAATTAAGAAGCAACCAAAATAAAACCAAAAAGTGAAATGAGAGAATGCGCATAACATATACAGCAAGACAGCAGTATAGCAAGCCAGAAATAACTTGTTTTCATAGCTAATTAATCTAACCTCCGAACTACCTGCCTTAATTCTTTCTATTTTGTTTCAGAATGTTCTGTCTCTGAAATACATGTGAACTTGTGATAGCAGTCAATGCATAAATTGAAATACAAACCTTACAGTTACAGCTTTGCTGTTCTTCAAAAGAAGAAAGATCTCATTAGGTTAATAATTTGCATATTTACTTATGCATTTATACATACATACACACACACACACACACACACACACACATTTATATATATATATATATATATATATATATATATATATATATATATATATCTTCTTCTTCTTCTTCTTTCGGCTTTTCCTGGTTAGGGGTTGCCACAGCGGATTACCTTGTCCGCTCATGGTATATATATATATATATATATATATATATATATTTATAAATTGAGTTCTTTTTAGATTTTAATGTTCTGTGTACTTATCCTTCTCACTCTGGTAGGACCTGTACTGCCTGGCTGTTCATTGCCGCCACATGAATAGCTGAAAGCTTATTGGCTTAAATTAGGTGTTTAAGCCTAAATAAGTCTATTGCTGTGAGTGTCAGCAAATTGTCGTCTTATGCTTCGATAACAAACATCCATAATGTATTTGAATTGTTGTGTTTGTCTTTATGTTGTGATGTGAAAAGTGTGAAGCAAGAAAATGTTGCCTACTGTAGTACCAAAGGAAGCAGACAGCTTATAAGCAGTAATATTCAATGTTCTTCATAATATTCCCTGCTGCAGTCATCGGTTTTGTGATGTCTGCCTGTAGGAGCCAGAGATTTTGAATAAGTACCTCAAAGGGGAATCTTGTTTTACTTTTATTAAATTTTATTTTGCATTGTGTAAAGTCTGATAATGGTATTCTCATGAGCTTCAGAAAAAGAACAATTGTGCTGATTGATGCTAACAAATTATTTAAAAGGATTTTATTAGCTGATGCCTTTTCTGATTGGGCCTACAGCATTATGTGTATGGCTATCTGCACTATGAGAGGTTTGTCCTGAGGACAATCTGCCACAAAGGTAAATCACTGTGGACTACATCACTCAAAATAAGGTATGCCTCTGGCCCTGTGATATTATAGTGTCTGCCAAGGCCTCTGAGAATCTTCCCATGAAGTACAAGCACTCTGGTAATTGCTTAAAGGGGAAGACATGAGGAAATGACAATAGCTGAGTGAGTCCTAGAGTCTCCTGTAGGTCTAACATGACATTTTAGCAGGACCCATCCTTGGAGTTGGCTTTGTTCAAGGGCCCTGGCATGACACATTTGGAAGCTGCCACACTGCTGAGTTTAGGCATGTCCTCCTGGAGTGTGACACTGATCAGTTCAGAGGCCTCTCTGATGGTCCCTACAGCTGACATGCACTTTCTGTTCAGTGAAATGGAGAGAGGTATCTACTTGCTGCTAGTCTGAGGGGGGGGGGTCCCAGAGTCTTGGGTTGAGGTCCTGTGTGTCTGCCAGTGAAGCAAGGCCTTTAAGGTGATCCCCAATGAGAAACCAATGTCTAAAAATCCAAACCTAAAGCTGGCATCTGCTCACTTGCCTCAGCATAGACCACGTGGATTCACACCCCAGCCTAGTATGCAAGCCTAATCCAAAGACATTCCAGCTAATTCATGACTTCATGAGCTTTTCTGAAGCAAGCAGACATTACTGGAATACCAGAAGAGTAAGGAGTTCCTTCTAAGAAACAAAGGACTGATTCTGCATTAGAAAAGGATTCAGATACAACAGATCCAGGGGTCACCACTAGCCTATATAGGTTAAATGTCCCCTCTCCCCTTTTTATGAATCGGTCACTGAGGGTACCTTACCCTGTGTTTTGCTACCAAAAGATCTCTTATTTAAGGACATGCTCATTAAGAAAAGGAAGAATGGGATATGAAGGAGTTCTCTGAATCCCAGCTGAGGTATAGAGCATTCATGAGCCTGATAGATTCAAAGACAATTGCTGCTCCTTTAGTCATAGATGTCCAGAAGATGCATTCATCATGCCTCACTGGAGCCAGACTCACTTACCCCTCTTCCAAGGAAACCTAACTGGGTCTACTGTGTCCAGGATTTCCAAACGCTCCTTTAGAGGGAACCCTTTGGCTGGTCCATTAGTTGTGTCCCTGGATTAAAGCAACAGGCCATATTTGGCTCCATCCAGAAAACCTCATTTTCAATGATAATGATTTTTTGATTTTTTGGAAGAAAGCTTAAGCATTTTTAGACATTATTTTGGATAACAGCAACTTCATGCCTGAGTCTAGTGTCAACAATATACTCATAAGTGGAGATATTAAATTCTTAGCTAACATTATCCCCTAGACATTACAGAGAACTAACTACAGCTATCTGCCTAACTGGTTACAAAATGTAAGATATTGTGGATGCCACTGTAATATTTGTAATGTTTATTAGGACGCCCAGTAAAAAATCAGACAACTTGAATTTGTGACCAGCCTCCATGAGCTCTGCACTATGACTGTCTTCTAGAAAGAGATATATCACATGATATACATTTCCCGCCTATGATCTATCTAATATTTAACGATATATAGCCCAATATACTACATCCCCTTCATCTTCTATTTGTAACATATGCTGTTTTATAAACATATCTCTCAATTGCACAGATTTTTGCAGAATGTCCAGATATTTTCCTCATATTTTTGGTCCGTTTTTCATAAATTTGTGGTTTTCTGGCATATTAGTGGCAAATCATTAGAGACTGAAGTTAGAAAATAATTACAGACATTTGAGGTGCAGACTTCATACCCTTAAGAAAATTCATGCTAATGCAAAACCTGTTATTCTATCAACTTTGTAAGTTTGTAAGAGCAATATTTTAACATTGTCCCTATTTTTGGCCCTTTGTCCCACTTTTATTTATAGCTTTGTCCAGATTACTTGCCCTAAGAGGTTGAGAGGCATGTTTATAAATACTGTATGAGGCAGATATCAGTATATAGTTTTCTAATAATATTTACATTTAAATGAAATTTCAAAGTTTGATGCATATCTAGTGCAGAGGGTAGATGATCTACTTTAAACATCTGGGAAGACAAGATATTTAACTACCCTAGAGCCACAAAAGGATACTGGAAAATACATCTGATAATACAAGCTAGGGAAAAGACTGTCCCCCAGATTTACGAAGCCCTTTATAGCATGCAGGATTAGTCTAAGAGCTATTTTTGGCAATATGGCTGACTTGCGATCCAGGAACAAGCTTCCGGGACGTGCACGTGAGCTCTTAGACTAATCCTGCACGGACTGAGCTCCTGTATGCAAATTACCCTCATTTGCAAGTGAAAACCATGCAAATGAGGGTAATATGCAATCCAGGAAGCCGGCAGCTGTCCGTGCAGGACGAGTGCAGTGTGTAGAAATGTACTCAGTTAGTAACCGAGTACATTTCTGCAAACTACAAAATGGAGCTATGACAGCTCCAAATAAAGGCTGCATATCATTGATGAAGCATGCCAATGGCCAAGTAGAAGGCCACTGGCATTGCAAAATGTGTAAAAATAAAAAAACGCCGATCTTGCTTGTTTAAGCATAGGGCAGCGGCGCGCAAATGGGATTGGGGGAAAATAATAAAATAAATCTAAAATAAGCATTCTAACTAAAAGCAGTATTCTGCCATAAAAGTCAATGGCAGGCATAAGCAACCTGGCCAGTGAGTAATGGTTGCTAAGGGAGGAGGCTCAGTGTGGGACATGTAACTATGCATTAGCAGGCAATCCTATGCAAATGAGGGAAAGGACAGTGAACCCCAGATTTCCCCAGGGTGTGAGGCAGATCCCAAGAGTGTAAGAGTATAAATAGCTGGGTGCAAGACTAGGATATAGGTGACATCATGGGGGTGTGTCAAGCATACTGTAAGTGGACTGGAGCCCTGTGGCTCGGGATTGCTCCTAGCTTAGCACAGCTAAGCTAGGAGTGTGTCTAAACTTGCCTGTCACTCTTTACAAAGTGTAAGCTGGTACGCGCACTGTGCACCCGGCTTTACAGGAAGAAAAAGGAAGTTAAACCAGGAAAAAGCAGCTCTGCGCACATTTGAGCACTCTGTTTGCATGGTGTGCACATAGGCTTAAACAGAGAGGCAATGGGAAGGGAAAACAGCAGTAGGAAGGTAATCAAGGAGAACTAGCTTAGCTGACAGGTGAAATGTATCAGAATCAGCCAATTACACAGGCAGCAGACCAGCCCAGTCCAGCACACCACTATAAACCATGCAAACACCTTTCCCCCTTGTTTTTCCCCAAAACTCTGCACCACTGGTGTATACAGACGGGGACATTTTACAAAACGAAAGCAAGAGAAAAAATGTTAAGGGCTGCTTTTGCTATCATAAACCAGCATGTGCAAGAGGCTGAGGGTGGTGAGGATGTGAATGCTGCTGAGCAGCCGACAGTGAGGAGTCTGAGAAGAGTGTACAGACGCAGGGTAACCTACCAAGGGCTATATGAGCTGGAGATAGTGGAGCTCTATAGGGTGGACAGGGACCTCTTACAGCAAATTGTTGAGCTGTGCCGGCCATGCTTCACACACAGAACTAACAGAGGGGAACCGATCCCAGTGGATACCAAGGTATGTGTAGGCCTAAGAATACTAGCTACAGGTACCTTCCAAAAGCCAAGTGGGGATATGATGGGGATTTCACAGGCATCAGCATCCAGGATACTCCACCAGTTCCTGGATGCCATGTCAGCACATGTCGGTGAGCACGTATATTTCCCCATCACCCGTGAGGCGTTGGCCAGCAATATGCGTCTCTTCCACCAAATAGCAGAATACCCTGAGGAAGTGGGTGCAATAGACTGCATGCACATATGCATTAAAGCACCACCTAGTGAGCGGGGTAGGGTCTACATCAACCGCAAGGGCTTCCACTCCATCAACTGCCAGGTTGTGTGCGATGCCCAGGGCATAATAATGAATGTGTGTGCTGGCTGCCCTGGAAGCTACCACGATTCCCACAACTGGCATCTAACGCAACTGTACCAGACATTTGCCAGTGGGGACATCCCACATGGTCACCTAGTGGGGGATGCTGGATATGCACTGGAGCCATGGCTGATGACACCCATCAGAAATGCACACACACCCGAACAAGAACTCCATAATGAGGCACACGCACAAACATGAATCATAATAGAGCGTGTGTTTGGGATGCTCAAGTCATGGTTCCGGTGCCTGGACACATCTGGTGGAGCCTTGCAGTACTCACCAACTACATGTACCCAAATTATCCTTGTATGTGCCATGCTACACAATATGATCCTGCAGAAACAGCTGCAGCAGGAACAGCATGGGGCAGGGCCACACAGCCCCCCACCATTGCCAAGGCCTGCACAGGCACAGAGTGACATGGAGGAGGAACAACCTGAGCTTGCCCCAGTAGGCAGAAGGAGGCATGCCCAGTATGCCCCGGCCTTGGCAAGAGGTAACGCATAGCACATGCACTGACACAGTAGTGACCCAGGGAATGACACCTCTCTCTGACTCGCACATACAGTAAAAGGGATACCAAACATGACACTACCTGTGCTCAACCATGTATAGGGAGTGTACTATGTGCATCCGACATAGGCAGCCCTGCAGCACCACCCTCAATACTGGGACACCCACAATGTAAGTGACTCACACATGCCAGTTGGGGGGGGGTCACATACCCAACAACAGTTACAGCCAGCAGGATAGGTGTAGACAAACACAGACAAATGCTGTACTATGACCTCTGAATAAGCCCTATGGGTAACCCCTCCCCCAGGCCTACACAGACAGACTACAGCAGGCCAGGCAGTTGGATGTAAGTTGTGAAGGCTAGGAAGTCAGAAACTAATATGTAGGTAGTTAAAGCTAAGATCTGTAGTACGCTGGTATGCCTCTAGCCAGCACGGTAGGTAAGACTACAGATTGAAATGGAGTACCCGAAATACCAGTACAGTCCTAGCAAATGTGTAAAAGTGTCAGGTGTGCCCCCCCATCCTACGCACACTTATAGTAACAGTCAGGTGTCACCCCCCCCTGCTATGCTGAAATGTAGCAACAGTCAGTGCCAAATGACCGATGGATACCCTGCAGACACAGCATGCTACCTTTCGGTGTACAGCACAAAAGTCAGCACTGCAGTACAAACTACCTGGACTTGATCCACACATGCAGTATAGATGGCCATACTGGGCATGCTCACACACACACAGAAATGAAGGCAATGTCAGTCAACAACATACTGAAAGGTCATACTGGGCATGTTCACACAAACACATGAAGGCCATGTCTGCAAACACCAGTGGACCAGACTAGTGCAGAGACATGTCAGTATGCACCACTCCTGCCTTGCACACACAGTGGATAGGAATACAGACATATATGTAAGGCTAACACACTATAATAAGCCAAAGGTAGATGAACATAGATGTGTGGAAGAGGGTGACCATGACAAGGAGCCATCTGGGCCTGTCCCACCTAGCACGCAGCCAAAGAGCCCCAAACACATGAAGTGCAGATGTCACTCACTGCAGATACTAGCCACCAGTATCTGCCAGCATGACAGACTATGTGGTGCACGTGCCAGCTGTGCAACATGACTGTACAAGGAAGTAGTCATCTAGTAGCTGTATACAAGTACCTGTGACATATGACCCCATGTGTGCCCGCATGTGGCATGTCAACCCCTACATGAATGGGTTATGGCCCATGCACACACTGCCCTACCCATAGCAGTATTATGACAAGCCTGCTGAGGTCATCCAATGTGAAATACACCTTTGGGAGAGCTGTAGCTCAGTAATCTCCATGGCACGTCCCATAACTGCATACTGCTGTAGTGATAAACTAGTTAGGTAGTAGTTCTAACCCCAAACCTGGCAATTGTGTGAGTGTGTGTTTGTGTGCGTGTCTGACTGTGTAGAGAGAAATGCTTTTTAGGCTACTCACACTCTGTACAATTCATATACTCAACTTTGTCAAGGCTGCTGATGTCACTCACCTAGAAATACATCTCTGAGAAAATCATTGCCCAGTAATCTTTGTAGTGTGTCCTGTAACTGCATACTGCTGTAGTGTGATAAAGTAGTTAGGTAGATGTTCTAACTCCAGACCTTCAACTGTGTGATTGTGTGTGTGTGTGTGTGTGTGTGTGTGTGTGTGTGTGTGTGTGTGTGTGTGTGTGTCTGACTGAGTAGAGAGCAATGCTTTTTAAGCTACTCACACTCCTTACAATTCATATACTCAACTTTGGCAAGGCTGCTGATGTCACTCACCTAGAAATACATCTCTGGGAAAGTCATAGCCTCATAGTAATCTCTGTAGTGTGTCCTGTAACTGTGTACTGCTGTAGTGTGATAAAGTAGTTAGGTAGGTGTTCTAACCCCAGTCCTGGCAAGTGTGGGTGTTTGTGTGTGAATCTGTGCATGTGTGTGTCTGACTGAGTAGAGGGCAATGCTTTTTAGGTTACTAACACTCCTTAGAATTCATATGCTCAATTTTGGCAAGGCTGCTGATGTCACCCACCTATAAATACACCTCTGGGAAGGTTGTAGCTCAGTAATCTCTGTAGCGCGTCCTGTAACTGCGTACTGCTGTAGTGTGATTTAGAACTGTGCTAGGGTTCCATCTCCACCCATGGCAGTTCTGGATGTTTTTTGTGTGTTTCAATGTCTGTGTATGGAGCAATGCATTATAGGATACTCACTTGCAGTACATTTCAAATGCCCTAGTTTGGCAATCCTGCTGATGTCATTCATTGTGAAATACAACTTTGGGGAGAAAGTTCTTAAGTAATCCCTGTGGTGCATCCTATAACTGCTCCATGCTGTAGTGTGATTTAGGCCTTGGTCAGGGTTCTATCTCCACCCATGTCAGTTGTGGATGGTTTTTGTGTGTCTCACTGTCTGTGTAGGGAGCAATGCATTTTAGGCTAGTCACTCGCAGTACAGTTGAAATACCCTACTTTGGTAACCCTGCTGATGTCATTCATTGTGAAATACACCTCTGGGGAAGGGTTTCTCTAGTAATCCCTGTGGTGTCCTATAACAGCTCCATGCTGTAGTGTGATATAGACCTTGGTCAAGGGTTCTATACCCACACATGTCAGTTGTGGATGTTTTGTGTGTGTCTCACTGTCTGTGTAGGGAGCAATGCATTTTAGGCTAGTCACTTGCAGTACAGTTGAAATGCCCTACTTTGGTAATCCTGCTAATGTCATTCATTGTGAAATACACCTTTGGGGAAAACGTACTCCAGTAATGTCTGTGGCATGTACTATAACTGGGTAGTGCTGTAGTGTAATAAATTAGTTAGGTAGAGGTTCTACTCCCGGACATGACAGGTGTGTGTGTGCATGTGAAACTCGTATCCTGTGTAGAGGTGAGTGTGTGGGCAATGGGGAGGGACTTTTGCTTATTTCTTTTATAGTGGCCCTATTATATATCACAATGTCAACCATACAGGGATAACAGATCTAAATTAGCTGAGAGGCTGGGGTGCAAAGCCATACCCATACATATGACATCAAGGCCAGACAATTACGGTTAGCAACCCCACAATTACCCAGAGCACACACTCAACCCATGTGTCATATGCACACACATGCCTAGGCAACAGCCAATATGTGGGTAGTACACTGCATATTGGCCACTGATAGTAACTATGCAGTGATAGCAGTGGGCTACAGAGGGCATGTCACCCTACCCATCTGTCCAATATGCACATACATGCAGACAGTGCACCTCCACCATGTTCCCCAATGAACACCTGCACCACCTGTGGCGCCTTCCCATGTGACTCACAACAGACATACCATGCCTTACAACATGCCCTGTATGGACAGATGACACTGACATCAGGGAATGCTGTTAGCATGCTATCAATGTAGGTGCAGGGTAAACCTGCTGCCCATTACCAGTTCCTGCCACAGGTGGGCAAGACTGGCACATCTGATGATAATCTGTGTTCACAACATGGGCCAGACACCCCAGGTACAGTTCCACATATCACTGTACATGCATGTGGGAGGTGTGCTCATCCTAGACACCATTCATGTCATGGACTAAGGAACACATACATAGCATGTAATGTACAGCATTGGCCACACACAACAGCCACCCAGGTGACTGGTTGGGGGATGCAATACCCACCTGTGTGGGCAAATGCAGAAACTACAGGCCTGAGCCACAATGCAGACCATTGTCATGTGGCCTGATGCCAAGGTAACCCTTGTACAGCCTACTGGCACAGTTGACCACCACACACCTGTGCAGACATGCACCCATGCATGTTAGAATGGGCACCCTGTGTGTTTGTTTGTGTGTGTGTGTGTTGTACGGTGCGTATGTCCACATCCACACTCACTACAACCCCCCAGGGCATACTGAAGCATGCTGTCTGATGTCTGACACCTCCTCATACTCTTTGCCCATATGACCTCCGTATGATCCGTGTGGTGTATGTGATATCTGCACATTGATGTGTTGTGGCAACCCCACTAGTGATGAGTTGCACTCCTGGCCCTACCAAGTGTGTCAATGTGTGTGTGTGTGTGTCCCTGCGTGAGTGTGCCTGTGTTGATGCTGGCACCTGTTCATGCAGACAGGCACGTGTACGTCACCTACCATATATCTACAGTATCCCTGTTGCAGATGTCACTCACCATCACATATATGGTCTGAGTGCTCCACATCAGGTAACCCATGTGGTGCATCCAATAACTGCATCGAACTGTGATAGCACTACATAGTTGTCAGTGGTTTGATACCCTGTGCTGGTAGGTGTGTGACACAAACATGCTTCAGTTTTACTCTCCCACCCCTCCCTGACATGTATTTGCCTCTGTCTGCCTCCCCCACTCCCTCTATGGTGGATGTGGAGACCCACACCTGCCTTGCTTAGGCAGCAGCATGTGTATTTTAAGTGATGCTCATGATCAGATGATGGCCTCTGCACGAATTGCAGCCCTCCCCTAGCTGATTGCATGTAGAACAGCTGTGGTAACATTCCCATAGCCAATTGCATGGAAACACAATCCAATACCTAGGAACATCATGGTGGTGTTGGCCCTTTTCAGTCACTGTGAGCAGGAACTAGATCTGTTGTTTGGCAAACAGCAACTCAGATGGATCGGGGATTTACCTCTAACAACATACACTGCGGAAAGAGGGCAACAAACAGGAGGGGGATATGACTGACCTGACTACAGACTGCAAGTGCTGCTATACTGCATTTGGAGTAATGTTGGTTTAACAGTGTTTGTCTGGATATGCCTGTCATACATGTTGCAGTACCTGTCATGTCAGTTCCATGTATATGAAGAATCCCCATCTGCAGGGTCATTTGCAGACTGGGCAGTGTTGTGCCTTTGGTTTCATGTGTTAGCCACAGTGCATCTATCTGTGAAATGCAGAAGGTAGTGTAAGGATTGCAGTCTGTAGATGGTGAAGGCCGTGACAGTTACTGACTTCATATCCCTCATAGGACATATGTTGCGATAAACCCCGTTACAATGGAAAATATATGAGGTTATCACAGCAACATGTCTATATTGGCCCTGTGTATGTGCTGTCAGTCACACCTCTGTCAACCTTTGTACATATGTCGTGCATAAAGTGGTACATATGTGATGTACACCATAAATAGTGTCATCATATCTGATAACAAGCCAGTGATAAATCAGATTGCTACACATGGCATGTACAGTAGGGGTTATATTTCATGACATAAGCTGAACATTCTGTGGATGTTTGTACAGTACTGAGGTCTGTGTAGTGATGGTGAATGTCGGCAGTGTGTGTATTGTTAATATGCACTTTAGCCTGTGTACAGACTGTGGTAGATGTCATTGTTCTAGCTCCCCTTCTATCAGATGTTACATGCTGCCCCACTGTATGGTACCATTTTGCCGTACATGTTTGTAGGGCCATACACACACATGTCCCATACCACAGACAGCCATCAGACCAAACTGTGTAGCAGCCCAGTATATGTAGGGTCATTCTGTGAGTGGCACATATGAGGATGGTGTAGAACAGATAGTCCATATACTGTAATATTATGCTAGCTTGCCATATGTGGCTGTGGCTATGTTCACATTGGTTGTGGTTATGCACTGTCACACAGGTGTATCTTACCCTGTACTGTGTCATGGCTGTTGAGCCTGCTATATATGCAGGTACATGTGCATTCCTCCATACGGGATGTAGGCCAGTGTCAAGCCAGTCTGCCTGTAGCCTGCACAGTGCATTGTTACATGCCTAGCAGCTTAGTGTACTTAACCAGTGGGATGTCATGTGCAGATACTTGCCAGATGTACTGCTGCCAGGCCTCCCTTAAAAGTCATGTATGTCAGACAGAGCAGTGGGATGCTGTACAGATGTATGTCAATATCTAGTGGGTAGTATGTGTCCATGGCACCCCTGTACCAGCAGTCATTATGTGTCAGGCCAGACAGTAGTGTGTGAATCCAACACCTATGGTGCCAAATGTATACCAGTCATTATGTGTTATACCCATCTACATGGCTGTCTACATCCATATTTTCAGGCCTGGTACACATGTTGTGCACTAAGGGATTATGTGTATACCTCTGGACTGTACAGGGTGTGTCAGAGTTCCACATATAGTGGCCAATATCTCTGCTGCACTCCACAGGGGCATTACATGCTAGTGGCGGTACTTTACAATGATTTCCTTAGGATGTCTGTCAGTAGCCAATGGCACACATGTTATAAGCAGATGTCACCTTCCACACACACCATGTCTGTGAAGACAACCCCAATGACAGTAGCAATAGTCCAGTAATATACCTGCTATACATACTTGACATCCCCTTGCACTATGACTTTGGGACTATAGGGGCTGGGGTAGGGCTACACTCCATGTCCAGGACATATGGTGGAAATATATGTATTTATACTTATCCAGATAGCCATATATATATAATTACACATGTGTACTACTTCCAATTACCACTGTCATGGCAACCACCCACTATAAATCCCTACAGCATGTGGGTGTGGTCCCTTTACATTTCCTGTGTGATGAACATTCTTCCTGTGTGTGGACATCAGTGTTACGGTCAGCAGGTAGCAATACCTCTTACAGGAGAACTTGCACACTCAGAGTGGCCACATATTTGTAGGAGGATCAGGAACTACAGACAGACTGTGAGTAGAGTTGTGTTATGCTTTGCAAAGTACTGGTGTTACAGGGTGTGTGTGTGTACATACTAGTGTACCTTGGAATGCAGTCTGTCTGCACAGCTCACTACTGTGGGCCTATCCTCTTGCTGGACAGAGGTATGCCTATCATGCGTTGTCTGTCCACCACACAGGTCCTGTGTCAGATATTACACTGTCAGTGTGTGTGCTGCATGCTATCAGTACATGGCTACATCCATTTCTATTTCTAACCTCAATTCCCTGACTAAGGGTATGTTGCAGACTATCCTGTAACACCAGCACCTTGCTTAGTGTATGGCAACAGTGTTCCGCATATGTGCCTTTGTTCCAGCCTCTGTCCTCCATCTACATACCAAGCTTTGCACATATGCCATGCTGTTGGGGATTGTTCTGTAGTAGGCTGTGAGTATATCACACTGCCATTGCTGCCATTAGTCCACTGTTGTTGTATCCCTCACACATACAGTGGGGCTGGGGCCATATATGTGTGGGCATCACCTACACAACACGTGTGCCCTTTTGCACTGCAGAGGCCAGTGTATGTAACAGTGGCATATGGGCTTGTATTATTGAGTCTAGGTGGGGAGAACCATAAATAGCCTGGGCTGTTACAAAATGTGGGGGTATCAGGGGTGAGCTGCCACAAGGTATCTGGATGTACAGTACCATATACTTCACCTATATTGGCATTACTTACATGAATTGGGGTGCTGCAAGCCTACTGCCTCCTGCCATACAGACTGTTCTGTTTGTTATGCCTTATGTACCAGTTACAACCCATTTGATCCCAAACGTCTTTACCTCTTATGGAGTTTGTACAGAGTGTAGACAGAGGCTGCTGAACTACACACCTGCAGTACATACTGTTGATTGGTATCCTGTGGCCCAGTCTGTCTTCACTATTATACAATTTGAAGGGCTTTGCCTGGACAGCAACAGTTGTGAACCTTTCCAGACTACTGTATTAGTGTAACTGTTTCAAAGTTGCAGTACTCTGTTTATATGGTTGTCAGTATCTGTACAGCTATATGACATGGCATATAGAACTGTTATGGTACACAATTAATGGATTCCTATTTCTGCAAACCTGTGTGTGGTGTCTTTCTGACCTTTCTATGGGTATATGTTGCAGGCAATGATTGACATTAGTATGGGTGGCCCATATAGTGTCCAGTTGTTCAGGTGTTAACTGTAGGCATAGTGGCTGTTCCATATTGTGTGCACCTTCTACATATGTATCTTATTGTACATATATATGCATGTGTATGTGTATATATATATATATATATATATATATATATATATATATAAATAAAATCTATATCTGCATATCTGTGTATCCATATCCTGGGGATGTTGATGGCTTCCACATATTACATGTCCTATGGGAAGCAGACTGTACTTGGTAGTGTATTGCAGGGTGCATGTGTTTGGCTGTAGGGGGATGCCTATTCGTACAAGATGTATAATGTGTGGGGCCTCTCAACCCCATTAACGGTACATGTGGGCATATGTGTATTTGTTAATCTGCAATTGCTATCTACAGATGTATGGCCATATATACATATATATATATATATATATATATATATATATATATATATCTGCTAACATATATATAACTATGTCCATATATACCTACATAGATATATATATGCCTACACATATGTAACGTGCTGTGTATATGTAGACATACAGGTGTCGACACATATATGTGTCGATTTAGGCATATGCATGTATATATGTGCATATATAGTGATATATATGTATATAGAGTTAATAAAACAAAATATATATTTATATGTGTGTATGTATATATATATATATATATATATATATATATATATATATATATATATATAGATAGATATGTTGTATCTGTTTAGACTTTAATATAGTTACACACACAGACATCTAGGTGTTGGTATACATTCTCTGTACTGTTGCATGACAGGACTGGATGATATGTTTCTGAAAACATTGAATGTCTGTGTGTCTGCCATGGCTTAGTGGTATGTCACTTTGTCTAGGTATGCAGGGTCCTTGGTTTGAGCCTTGCAAGGGCTGTTTGTTTTGTTCCTGGGCAGAACACTGTCCGTTGGATACAGAGTGATTAAGGTACTTTAAAGCAGTTGTAATCAGGTTTACACGGGTTTGCGCGGAGCTAAGTATTGCCTACACAGGTTAATCAATTTAGAAGCTAACAGAGTGTATGAAAACATAACCTGAGGTAAGCAGTGCTTACCATTGTGCAAACCCGCTTACAACTGCTTTAAAGTGCTTTAATCATTCTGTATCCAACGGGCTGTGTTCTGCCCAGCAACCAAATAAACAGCTCGTGCAAGGCTCGAAACCAGGACCCTGCACACCATACACAAAGTAATTTACCACTAAGCCATGGCAGATATGCATAATCATGATGTTTTCACATACATATCATCCAGCCCAGGTATTCAACACTACAGAGAATGTATTCCACCATGTAGATGTATTTGTGTGTGTATATATATATATTCATGTTTAAATGGATATAACATATCTATATATGTAGATATAGCTATAGAAATATATATATATATATATATATATATATATATATATATATATATATATATATATATGCCAATATATACATATATGCATAGATACACATACATCTATAGATATATATGTATACATCCATATGTCCACATATATACAGCACTAAACATGCATATATGTAAGCATATATATGGTTCACCTTTCAAAGGGAGAAAATCATGTCTCCAAAAGCTGGAAGGCTGAAAGTATGTTTTCAACATTGCACAATCTTGCAATTAATGCATCGAATGTGCAATGAGCGAATGTCACTATGCATTCGCTCATTGCAGATTTGGCAATTTGGGTGCGGATGGCACTGTAGTGAGTATGGGGAATATTTGCCTATCCTCACTGTAGTGCAAACTCCGAGTTAGTATATCACAGTAGGGGAGTTGTGGGGAGCACAGCCCCCAGAATGGGGGTGCAGGGGGCTTGCCCCCCTGCATTACGATATGTATTCCAACTTGCAGTTTGAGATTCAGCGAAGCTGCTTTTAGATTTGCTGTGTTTTGAACTGTGGTGCAATTAGAAATGACAGATTGGTCCTTTTGGTTTGCAGAAAGGGCCGTTCAAAGAAATGATTGTCTCCCTTTCAAAGGTAAACACATATATATCTATATAGGTATATATGGACATACATCTGTAGATGAAATTGGGAACATAACCACAACATATATGTCCACATGCACCATTGATGGGTTTGAGAGACCCAAACAACATACATCTGGCACGGATAGGTATCCCCCCCCCCACAGCCAAACACGTCTGGCCTGCAATACACTACTAACCTTAGCAGATCCCATAACCAGGACCCTACATGACAAGGGCAGTACATGTTAACAGTATTCCATCCCACCTGTAGGATGTCAGGCTGGCATTGCTAGCATATCATGCAGTACAGTCAAGTGAAGTGTCATGCTTGGGGGAACCCCCTGGGCAGGCGCAGTAAGTAGCTGGGATCCCTCATATGATCCAATAGGCCTACACCTGACAATGGATTCACCGATGTTGGCAAGGACGACCACAAATCCACCATATCAGCTGGGAACTACCACCCAGTAGCCTGATGACCCTAATCTGCAGGGACATGGAACATAACAACAATGAACCCATGGCCAATGTCACTGGTAATCTTAACACATGGGACCCTGCCAATGTTGGACTTGTCAAAGGCAGAGAATACAACCTGAACCTGGTATACCTCCTTGACGCAATCATGTCAGGTGTAGATGAGGGTTAGGAGGTGCACAAGGCCTATGTAGATCATAGCAGGCTTTTGTACACTATCCCACATGTAGGAATGTGTGTAGATGTTAAGGGATCTACCTCCGTTCACAGAATATGTTTCCACCAGGACTGCTTGGCAAATGCCAACATTCCACAGGTGTCACCCCATGGACATATAGTCCTTCACAAGTCATAGACGTGTTAATGCCCTCCTTCACACTGTAGAGGTGTATATCACTACTGGGGTTGCTATAACTCACAGGGTGTGGCTGTTATGGACACATCCACCATCATTGCAGTTACTGTTGCATCTATCCCCCCACATAGCTGTCTGTAATACTGTACAGTGTATGTAATCAGGTTGTTAGTTGTTGTTTACACCATTCACAGTAGTTGAGCACCTCACACCCTCCTAAGGGTAGGGCTATGGCACCGGCATTGGCACACTCATGTTACTGAGGTGAGGATCGCAGTAGAGTGGGGAAAGAGACATACACCCTGCTGATAGCATGTTCAGTGTCATCCACATTGCAGACTGCATATATAGCAATGTGTGGTTGTGCCTATCCTGTCTTGGTGGGATTACATGGGCAATAGATGTGTTACCTGCATGGGGACATATCTCCATGTGTACAGTCTTGTACCTGTACTGCATCCAAATCAAATGCTCTGTGTGTTGTACCCAGCCATGTCATGTGTACCACCCACTATACTTACTGGTGTCCACTGTAGAAGACCTGCTGACACCACTGCACCCATTAGCCATGTGGCACATGGACAAACAAAACACAATTAGAATAAATAATGGTGACAACAATACAACATTGTTAATTACAGCTATGATGCATCATGGCTGCACAGCTACACCTTCCAAGATATTAGCATTTCACTTTATTGCTGACAACATGCTACACAGCATTCCATTGCTACACTGTTGTACAGTCACCCTGTGCATCAGCACCAAGTTAGCCTGTCCCTGCATTGATGTTACGGATGTCAGGAAGTAGCACATATATCATCATATGCGCATGGTGTGTTGTTGGTTTGCCAGAGGCCTAGGCTGAGCCATACAATTGACAGTGTGTGTGTGTGGGGGGGGGGGCTGAGTACTGTTATGGGCCAATGGTGATGTTGTGTGTGCAGGTATGTGGTTGCCCTAGGTTTGTTGTTTATGTGGATGTGTCTGCATCCACACAGTTCCACCATTTGGCTGCCCTATACGGGGATTTGTGAGACAGCTGCAGGCTGTACCTCTCAGGGTTTGCAGTTCACCGTCTCTGGCCAAGGACACGGGACCTGCGCCTGGCAGGGGTGCTATAGGCAATATCAGGTACAAAGCCAGATCAAGTACTGTCCCCAAGGTTGACAGATGTCCACTGGATCCAGGTCCCTCCTGGGACTGGCCAGGGCCATGTGCACGTGGTCTGCTATGATGGTCTGTGCACAGCACCCCTCCCCACAGTGCTGGGGCTGGTACTGCCACTACGGGAGCGGCTGTGACTGGTGGGATGTCCACGGTGACCTCCAGCTGCTGGTGTTGCTGGCATATGTCCACATGGCCGTTGCAACCATCCCGCCCTGTCCTGATGCATGGACATGACATTGTGGATGAGATCCAATGTCTCACCCCACCATCTATCCATGACCTCGGTGTAATTATGAATGGCACCTGCTAGGTCATGGATGCTGTCAGTTACAGATGTGTGATGAGCCCTCTGCACCCTTAGACCCTGTCTGGTGTACTGTTCCATTCATGCCTGTGCCTCCATGACAGCCTGGAACATACATGTGGTTGATATAGATGTGGCACGTCTGCCAGGGGCATGATGACCATCAGTGCTCAGATGAGCACCCCTGAACATCTGCCTATGTGATACCCTACCAGACATCTGGCTATGGTTACTGTGTCCTGACACACATGCCATAGATACCACACTGTCCTGGCCAATGTCAACCGTAGGCTGTCCTTCAGCTAAGGCCAACGGTGATGAAGTATGTAGGGGCAGTGTGACTGTGTGCGTGGATGGGGTGGATACTTGTGGGATGTCAATTGGTGGCCCAGCGGCAGCCCCTGATGACCCTACCTATGCCTCAATGCACCTATCCTCATGGTCACTGTCTGTATCGGTGACATCAGATTCCCTACGGGAGGGACCCAGCCTCACCTCACCACCTGTGAGGGGAAAACAGGGAACAGACTGTAAGACCTGTACATCACTGCTAAACAGTACACACACACACACACACACACACACACACACACACACACACACACACACACACACACATGTGTGCAGACATGGTCACACACACAGACATACACACATGCATTTGACATACATGGCAACCCATACACTCCACCAGACAGCACCTACAGACAGCTCCAGCATTCCCATAACACACACAATAGCAGGTGATGGTGCAGTACAGTATCACACACAAACCTGTAATTACACACATGTCAGCATGCAGGAAATGTGGTGCTCAACAGCATGCAGTGCAACTGTAGTCAATCCCCACACCAACATTATACATGACTGTGATGCATGACTTCTCTTAGTAGGTGAAGGCCCTCTCCCTGGAACACACTGCACCCATGTCCACAGTATTGCTGTACATCTGTTCAGCACCCTGGCATGTACTGTGCACCATACCTCACAGGTGTACACACCATTGCAGGATGTGATCTGTGTGTCAGTTATGTTTCTGTTGCTGCTTACAGCCTCTGTGTATTTCTGGATTATATGTGGACACGTGTTTAGTGAAGGGTCTATATTAGATCACCGAATGCTTAGGTAAGCGAACGGAGATTAATCAACCACATATAAGTGAAAGCTTACAAAACTGAACTGTCAGAACACTGATTTTTTTTCCAAGGGGAAAAAAATCGCTGTTCCAACAACAACAAAAAAAAAGCACATTAAAACATGAGATTAAGTGGGGGGCTTCACCCCCACACCTCCCAATGTGGGGGGCTGTGCCCCCCACACACCCCTACTTAAATATACCAACTCCGAGACTGCACTACAGTGCTGAAAATGACAAAGTATCAAAGTGGACAAGCAAATTCTTTCCCAGGGAAAGAATTTGCTTACATGCTGCTTTGATATTTTGCAATTTTGGTTTTGTCAGTTCGACCAAGACACATTCAAAAGCATGCATCTTCGGTCTGCTGACAGGAACCCTTTAGTGAATGCCTGATGTGTATTCACAGATGTCATCATCAGTGATGCATGTATGAGTGATAGAATACCATTAGACCGACCACAGACACAATGTACTGTACCTGTGGTGAGTGTAGAGACCATTACTGACCATTATTGATCCCTGGCTGATGTTGCCTGTGGTACACATAGGTTCATAGGTGAGTACTGGTCTATTGGTCCTGGGGCCTACATAAACCTAGCCACAGGGGTTCCCAGCCATGCACCACCCAATAATGTTATTCCCCTGTGCCCCTGTCAGGCTGTGGCACAGACATACTATCCAGGGTGAATTCCCCATTTCCCATCCAGTTGTCAAGTGTTTTTGTAAAGAGGGCCAATGAGTAGCATTGTCTAACATGAATGGGTAGTCTGTTCCAGAGTGTGGGAATTCCCCAGGACAGGGCCCTATCCCTCCAGTATGTTCTGTGTAATGTGTTGATGAGGTTTAGGACCCTGGACCGTGTGTTTGCAGAGGGAGTGGGATTTCTTTATGTGTAGCATGTTCAGCGGCACTGTAGGTGGGATTCCTTGGGTGTGCCATACTCCCTGAAAGACATAAAGATGGAAATATGTCTGAGCAACTCATATGGCACATTTACCATAATACAATGCAGATATCAGTCTCCCGCCACCATATCAGCTCCAACCTAATGTTCACACAACACAACTTTCTGTTATGTGTTTATAGACATGCTCCCTGTGGGGACACTAGAGTTGCTGGGCTGTTGCAAAATATTTCACCTGCATGCCATTGTCACTGCCACTATGTTTCCACATATGCATGTGGTATGCTTGCTATGTGATTGCTACACATCTGCCGTTCTGTGTTATTGGGGATAACTATGCATGCTGTTGGACATGTTCTGGGATTGAGTGGACTATTACAACCCACATATGTTCCATGACAGTTACACAACAGTATATGTAGGGGTTATTTGCCAGCAGGAATATGACTCCCACCTAATATGCACATGTTACCAGTCCACATCACATCCACCATCGAACCTCATTATCTACTGTTCTGGCACTACCTTCATGGGGAAACACCTCAGGGGATGGTGTCTCCACATGGAGCACACACAGACATATGTCTGTCACACAGTTAGGACCAGGGTCTTGTGCATAGGGAGCTCCACAGAGACATGGGGTATGTGCTACATCACCTGGAGGCATGCAGTACACATACACAAGGTTCAACATGCATGTTCCCCCTGCTCAGCCCAAAGTCTAGGCACCTTTATGACCATGTAGATGCTGTCGTGACTGTCCATGGGTGGGCACCATGTTCTCTTTGTTCCCATATGGGGGGGTCAATGGCCTCCACATTCCAAATGGAACTACCCATCCACAGTGTTTAGCCACCACATGTGTCATATACCAGCCCTGTATGCTGTCTTGTTTGTCACGCAACCAAACCTACATACCAATATGTGCCTAATACCCTTCACCAAAATATATATCCCACCTTCTCAAATAATTGTGATGTGTTCCCAACATGGATTACACACCACACTCCACACTCCATTTTGCAGCCATGTACTGGTGTGTAGATATGGTGTGTATTGATGTGTGATGTTCTCTCATACATGTCATGGCAGGGGACATGTACTGACATATATATATATATATATATATATATATATATATATATATATATACACACACACACACACACACATATATATATATATATATATATATATATATATATATGTGTGTGTGTGTGTGTGTGTATACCTATACATGTCAGTATTATGTACATGTGTGTATGTGTCCATTTAGAGATATATATATATATATATATATATATATATGTGTGTGTGTGTGTGTGTGTGTGTGTGTGTAGACGGGTCTACTTCATTTGATCAAAAGACCATTTGATCGAAACCCATTTGATCAAATGTGCATTTGATAGAAAACCTGTATTCAAGGCATAAAACTGGGATTTGTCCCCCTCCCCAATGTCGTGTGACCCTGGAGTTGGTATATATAGTTAGGGGGGTGTGGGGGGCACAGTTTCCTTTAAAAGAAGAAAATAAAACAAAAAGTACAGATTTTAAATGAAAATAGGTGGGGTGGCCGCCCCCCCCACACACCCCGATGTGGCGCACTCCCCCTAACTATATAGAGTCGCACGACATTGGGGAGGGGGACAAATCCCTGTTATTTGCTTTGAATACTGGTTTTCAATCAAATGAACTTTCGATCAAAGGAGTTTCGATCAAATGGTCTTTCGATCAAATGAAGTAGACCCGTGTAGACACACACACACACACACACACACACACACACACACACACACACACACACACACACACACACACACATATATATATATATATATATATATATATATATACATATGTGCATATATGTGTAGATATCATTATGTGTTGTTTATATACCTATATATATGTATAACTGTCCAAGGTTCCTTAGACATACACAGCTGTGAATATGTATCACACATATATGTATCTGTATGTGGGGTGCATACAAACATATGGTACACACTCTTGTAACTCTCTCTTTACTTCACAGCTGAACTGTTCTGCCTTGCTGCAGCACAGACAGGTGTTACATGTGAACACAGACTAACATTAGGGGGGTATATATGGTGACAGATTTTAGATAAGCATATTATACTGTTATGACAGTTGGGCATGCTATGCTACACTTTAATATGACTGTCATGCAGGTGGTATGGTCTCACTCCCATGTGTCTATCATGGCAGTATTAATAAACCCACCAGCCATTGGCCACAGTAATGTACAGAACACAGATATCATGGTCACATCTTTGCCATTCACTGCTGATCTGCACAGTTGACAGGTATGTCCCACTGCCCACAGGGACTGACACGATTGTCCAGAGCAGTTGTTGAGCAGACCATCATTACAGGAACAATTACTGATGGCACATATAAATCCTTTCACATTATACATCCTATTATTATATGCTATATACTACATGCAAGTAAATACATATCTGTTTCACATACCTTCTATGTTTTTTCCGCTGTAACACAACCCTGAGCTTTGTTACTTTTCTTAACGTTATTTTTTTTTCTTTCTCTCGCTCTCTCTGTCTCTCTCAGTCTCTCCAGTAGAGTGATTGAGCTGGTTTGAATAGATTGCAGCATGCTTTTGTTGATATTGCACATGATCAGGTGATGGCCTCTGCACCAGTCAGTGTCCACCAGTTGCTAATTGCATGCAGACTGCTGTGTAGTACTTCAGATAACCACTGTCACGGCAACCCTGTACTTTAAATTGCTGACTTCTGTGGGCGTTCTTCTTTCACCTTTCCAGTATGGATGACATCCTTCCTGTGTGTGGACATCAGTGTTACAGACAGCAGGTAGCAATACCTCTTACAGCAGAACCTGCAGAAACAGGCCAAATACACATTTGGGTAAGGTTCCAGACCTACAGACAGAGTGAGTAGTGTTGTTGTGTGCATTGTATCTTGCTGGTCTTACAGGGTTTCTGTGTACATGGTACTTTTGTATGGAATGTTGTCTGTCTGCATAGCTCTCAACTGTGAGCCTATCCATATGATACCAGGGGGATTGGCTGTTAGGTTTTGTCTGTGCACCACACAGGTATTGTCCCAGATATATCAGTGGTGTTCTGTCTTTTGAGTGCTATCAGTACATGGCTACATCCATTTGTATTTCAATGTCATATTCCTGCATAAGGGTATGCTGCAATGAATCCTGTAACACCAGCAATTTCCAGCATGTGTAACAGCAATAATGCAAATATGGCCCTATGTTCCTGCCTCTGTCCTCCACATATATGCCAGTCTTTATCCTGCTGTGATACAGAAAGGGATTGTTAGGTAATGGCCTATCATTATTTACCATTAGCATTACTGCTATCATCCCAGTCATGTCATGGACTCCCACACCAACTGTTGGGCCAACTCCATATATATGGAGGCAACAGCTGGAGAACACATATGTGCCCTTGTACATTCCAGAGGTAAGTGTGTGGTACACAGTGTTCCTTGCTCTTGTACAGCCTTTTATGGGGGGGGGAGGGGGTGGTCAATGCCATTAACCTAGGCTATGACACCTTTTCAGGGATATAACTGTTAAGATGAGGGTCATTCAGTGTGATAGTGAGATGTTAGGTTAAGCAATGTTATGTACAAGATACTGTGACATTAAAACAAGTGCTACTTTTCCCCCTAGGGCTTGACTACAGGGTGTAATTGGAGGCTGCTGAACTAAATCTGTAATTGTTGATTGTTATGTATGTTGAAGGCAAATCCTGTTTCTACTGTTGTACTAATTGACGGCCTTGGCCTGGACAGCATAGTAAGGTATATATCCACATTGCTTGAATGTATTGTTTTGTGTGGGCCTTGCATTCATCACTGATTACATATTTCAAACTTTATGTGGTGTAAGTACTGGCATACATTATTGTATAGTACACAAATAAAGGTTATCTGTGTATGCATACCTGTGTGTTGTGTCATGTCCTTGGAATTGTGGGTGGGTATATGTTTAATGTCAGTATTCTCATTTGTGGGAATGGTTGCCACACTACACATTTCACAGGTGGCAGTTAAAGGGCTTGTGGCTGAGGGATATACTTTGCACCCAGTACTTTCACACTACTTCTACATATGTATGGGTACTGATACCTTTTGTCTGTGTATATGTGTATGTACCTATATGTCTCTCATATAGCTATATCTATATATATGTATCTGTCTATCTATGTGTGTATATATATATATATATATATATATATATATATATATATATATATATATGAACATATGTATATATCTATATACAATTGATGCTATATGATTATTTGTGAGTCATACATAAATATATATATCTACATATAGCTGTCTATCTGTCTACATTTATAGATATATATCTGTCCATATGTCCATGCATGTTCTGCTCATATTTTGGCCTGTACCTGATTCTCTTGGCAATTGACATGGATGATCGCAGCATTGAAGTCAGTAACTAGTGCCGACACTTTTGTGTTTCAGACTTCATCTCCTTCTACATATGTGTTCTAATACATATAACTGTGTAACTAACAACATTTTAAGTGTATTAGAGCATTAGTTGACATATATCCCTATTTGTACCCACAGTGTGGCATACTTTGTCCAGACTTCTTGCATTAACAGGTTGTGTGGTATGATATTAATAAATTCCCTGTACTGTTGACTGATTGTGCTGGATGATATGTTTGTGAAAACATCCAGTTATGTATATCTGCCACGGTTTAGTGATAAATCACTTTGTGTATGGAGTGTAGGGTCCTGAGTTCGAGCCTTGGAGAGGCAGTTTATTTTGTTGCAGGGCAGAACAAGGGACGTTGGATACGGAGTGAGTAAGGCACTTTTAAGCAGTTGTAAACGGGTTTGTATGAGTTTGCATGACGGTAAGCACTGCCAACCTCCGCTTATGTTTTCTTACAGTCAGTTAGCTTCAGAATTGCTCAACCTGTGTAGGCATAGCTTACCCCCATGCAAACCCGCACAAACCCACTTACTGCTGCTTAAAATTGCTTACTGCTGCTTAGCCCCATGCTAATTTCTTTAAAAGAAAAGAAAAAGGGGTTGATAGGAAAGTGATGAAAAAAGGGGCACAAAGAGTGAAAGTAGCTAGGCATGTGCAGGAAGGGTATAGGAAAGGTCCATAGCTGCCCATTTCTTCTACAGCAACAGCTGTGCATATACACTAAATTTGCCAGTACATTTGGACCCTCAAACCCCTGGGAGAAGGGTGAGGACAACATATATTCAATGTGATGCCAATTAGACCAGATTACTTGTGTCCAGTGGACACGTGTGCTAAATGAACAGCTAGGTATGGGGTGAGATTTTTTTGTGGGAACAGATTGCCCTTTTTTTTCAGGTGAGAGTGGGATATTGGGGAGAGGTAGTAGGTATATTTGGGGAGATAGACTGGGTAAGTTAACAGACAAGACAAACAAGATGCTTACAGGGCCGGTATATGACACATGTGGGGGGTAAACACCTTGGACGGGGAGGGATGTTCGGAAGTCACAAGCCCATGATCCCCCAACTGGAAACAGTGGGACTGAGGTCCCCACCCATGGGCAGTCACCACTGCACCTTCATGACCCCAAAAGTGGCTGTGCTGGAGGCTGTGTAGGAGGGGCAGGCTCACCCTCTAATAGTGTAACTCGGCCCTCAAGCTGGCATAGCCGGTCTCAATACTCCAGATTGAGCTCCCTACTTACCATGGCCCAGACCTGTTGATGGGTGACAGGTTCCCCTCTGCACCCACTCCAAGGGGGGGGTGAGCCCCATCCCATATAGCAGTTCCACCCGAAGGTGGCGTAGGGCACACAGAGGAGGAGGTCCCAAGCTGGGCCTCAGATGTGCTGGTGCCCGGTGCCATGGCAAGCTGAGGTAGGACAGGTGGGTCCGCTGGGACCGGCCTTCCCATACGAGCTATGTTGTTGCAGATTTATGACAGATATGGGTTAGTAACAGTCAACAGCATTCAGGATTAGTTATAACAGCATGCATAGGTATTCCCATTAACCCAAAACACCAGATTTAACGCAGTTGCAGAGCAAGCAGAACACATGCATATATGGAACAACAGTGGCCACTACAAGAGCATGCAGGTTTCATTGATGGCAACAGGCCACCAATATGGGTGTATTTTAACATGGCACATGCATAAAAACAAATGTGAATATTTATTAACCATTAGGACATATGTCCCAACAAAAGTTTTGAGTGTACACATACCAGTTGAGGAGTGTCATTGGGTTATTTTGCACATATGTTAGGGGTGAGAGAGAGAGTTCAATTAACAAGTAATATATCCTTGTAATTTTCACAACATTCTTAGTCACTGCAGTGATCTTTCCCTTACATGTATTATTAGACTACCCAATGGCCTTATATTGTACACTGGTATGTTTATAGATTATTATATATGTGACCTGTGTTTTACATACAGGCGTGACAAGATGCAGGTGTTAATGCAACATATGTTGAGAATTGCTGTCATACACTTTGGGTGAGGAGCTAGAATGACAGGTTTGTTTTCATATACATTCTATGACTATGTACACATTTGACTATCCATTATATATCATTAACGGCTGCCTACATTTCTTGGATCATCACACTGATTTGTCAGGGGGATGGGGTACCAGGCTGATGATATGGACCATTTATCTGAACATGCTAGACAGATTGGAACAGTTGTGGGGTATGAATATGCACACAACTTTCAATTTGAGCATTCTAGCAAATTCTGTACAGTTGGGTGTAATTATGCATACAGCTTTCTATCAGAAGATTGTAACAAAATCTGTACAGTTGTGGGGTATGATTATGCATACAACTTAGTAGCACTCCCAGGATTCAAACCCCTGCTGTGTGTGACAGAAAATTATAGCTAACATCACAGTACACTGTGCTATCAGGGAATTGATGTAAAGCTTTCTACTGTTTTCTCTCTAAGTCTCCCTCACTTGTACAACATGACTGACCTCTTGGCACTTCCAACATTGTTATGCAGGACTTCATACACATTTTATCTGCATACCACAGTGTGGGTGACATTGCTTAAAATACAACAGTACTATTTATAGTATGCAACAGTTCGCCAACATATGACAGAAGAGTAAACAGAAGCACTCCAGGGGTTATACCTTTATTCACAGACTATTACACATTTATTTCTATTGGTACAACACTTTCTAAGGCTCTCATATTTATTTGTTATGACAGTACATGCAGACTAGTTACTAACCTGCCTCGTGACGCAGCCTTTGCAACCTAGCATCATGGGCTTGCTGGTTTGCAGCCCACTCATCTGCAGCTGTCGGAGAAATACAGTGATATTTAGCCATACCTATCCATAGTATCCATAGTATACACAAGCTAAGCAATTCTTAACTACTTAGAAGAATGAATACTTAGTACTGAGGCATTAGCCATCTGCAGAGACTCCTGGATCCACTGTTCCAGTACATCCCCCCTCCACCTCTTCAGGTCAGCATGGTGGTGCCTGACCTGCTCACCAGTCTTAGGGATACCTGTGGCACTGGTGAGGTCACGAGTGAGATTGTCCCAGGCCTCAGTTTTATACTGCGAGCCCTGGTACTGGCCCTACAGTAATCTCTCCTCATGGTGTTTTACCAGAAGCCATACCATGATTTTTGACTCATGGATGCCCCAGCTCTGTACTCTAAAATGAGTGCCTTCACCCACACCAGCCATTCTGCCTGCAGTAGGACACTACAGCCAGTTATGGAATGTATTCCCGCCTGTGTGCTTTAAATACGGCCAATTACCCACACTTTTCCGTGATTGGCCGGTTTGAAAAAGCTAAGCTATGGGCACACCTGCTTACCTAAGGTTGGCAGTGCTTAAAGGGGTATACCGCTAGGCAGATTGGATTGGCTCCCCTGCACATTGCTTACTCTTACTAAGTTGAGCTGTGCTGCGGTTAGCATTGCTTAATAGTTAATTAACACTATATTTGCATTTTGGCAGTGATTTATTATTCATTACAGCTTCTATATGTGTCTGGTATTCATGATTCTACACTTCTACTACTTCTACACTTTATTACAATAACACCTCACATCTATGCTTACTGCAGTACTCCAGTTCACATATTTATGTTATGTAGCAGGTTATACCACTTCACAATGTAAATAGATTCAGTTCACATGTTTGGTTTGATTTTCCTGTGGTGAGGATTAGTTTGCTGATACCTCATTCATATCTATTGCTATGATGGCTTAGTGGTTAACTACTGTGACTACAGTGCACAGGGTCCTGAGTTCTAGCCTTGCAGAGGCAGTTTATTTTGTTGCTGGGCAGAACATGGGCCATTGGGTACAGAGTGATTAAGGCACTTTAAAGCAGTTGTAAGCAGGTTTGCGTGATGGTAAGCACTGCTAACCTCTGGCTACAGTTTCTTACAGTTTCTTACACTCAGTTAGCTTCTACTTTGCTTAATCTGTGTAGGCAATGCTTACCCCTGTGCAAACGTACTTAAACACGCTTACTGCTGCTTATTTGTGTTTAAACCTGCTTACTAGTGCCTTATTCATTATGACACTGACACTTCACATGTGCATTTAATGCAGTACTCCAGTTCACATTTAAATGTTATTATGTAGGTTATACAGCAAAAAGATGTAAAAATATGTTCATATACAGATTTCATATGGAAAATGATATGTGCTGCAGTGGCACTCGAACCGGGAATGCCTGTTCATTAGGCAGATGCTCTAACCACTACACTATTGCTGTGCTGCTTCATTTGCATATATATTCCTTGTTATCCTCTTCAGCCATTTCAGCTGCTTTAACCGTAGCTAAGCGATGGACAAACCTGCGCACCAACGGTTAGCTGTACTTGGGGTTTTAAAAAAAATAAATAAAAGGGTTTCTTCATTTTATTTATATGTACTGTTACTGTTGAGCACATGGGGACTGTTGGTGGGGATATGCGGACACCTATGAGCAGTCTCACTCATTTATTTACAGTTTCTGCTGTTCTACTTTGCAGGGGCATGTTTATGCTGCCATTCTCCTCCTAAACCGCTGCTTCTGTGCAGGACTAGATTAGTCCTGCACAGAAGATTAGTAAATCTGGGGGTGTCTTTTCTATCAGAAGGTCTGTTTCAGTACAGGGCATTGACTCTTGATCTCCATGGACCCCAGCTACTTTTCAGTGGTAGGCAGGTGGGAATCTGTGACCCTGTACCCATTATGGGGCTGCATATTTTGGCAGTTTTGTAATTTATAAATAAAGACTGCAGCAGTCACCTGCCCAAAGTGCAAGCTGTTACTGATGCATTAAGAATGACAGGCTTAGCAGCAAATAGCAGCTAGTCCTTCCAAATGTAAAATATGAATGATGGCGTCATAAAAACCCTAAATACAGAAAGCAGATGCTGTACAAACATGGCTTCAACCAGTTAAAAATAAATGAAAGCCTTTCTAAGCCTAACCAGGTATTATAACAAATTAATTCCAAATCTGCAGATCTGACTTGCATCTTAACAGAAATCACCCAAGCCAAAAAGACCTCAGAGGGTTAAGTGGATTGGAAATTCTGAAAAAGCATTGCCAAGTTTAATAAGTACACTATGCTTATACTATGTTTCCTGACTTTTCTCTGCTAATTTTGAGTCACGCAGATGACTTGGAGATCGGTTTTGGAGTGATCCTCTCACAAGAATGGCACAATAAAGAGTATCTGTTGTGGGGTTTTTTTCAAACCAAAAGGTTGCTGCTCAAGAAACTCATTATTCACCCATTAAAAAAGAATGCCTTTATGGTAGAATGGTAGCTTGGTATGATAAAAATGAAACAATGGAAAACTGAATTATTAGACATAGAAAATAAACTTTGTATAGTTAAAAATCAAATTTCACATAGGGAGCAAATCTTTTCAAGTAAATTCTCTAAATAAAGAATATCAAACTATACTCTTGCACAAAACAGCATTAGCTGTAGAGAAGTTTAAACATCTTTATATTCAATATCACCCAGAAAGATAAATAATTTAATAAGGAGATCATTTTTTTCTGCAAGAATTTATCACATAAGATAAATCAGAAGTACAAAAGATAAATTAAAAAACAGACATTTACAATATCTACTAGAGTTTAAAATAGTTTATAACAATATAAACCAAAATAGTATCATTTACTTTAATACCTCTCAGTCTGAAAATGTTGTCAATAATAAAGAAATCATGAAAATTTCAGACATAGTCAAAAGTAATTTCATTATAATCACACTTTAAAGAAGTCAAAAACAAATAAAAATAAATAAATAAAATGAGCAAATCCTCTTAAATTAATGGAATTATTCCTGAGCTATTCAAAATCCTACCACAGAGGGTCATGCATTTCTTCTACAATATTTTAAAGAAATTCAAAGATACTTCCTTCTTGGAAATATTCATTTATCTCACAAATTTTAAAGAAAAAGAAAGATCCCACAAATTGTTCAGCATGTAGACCAATTTCGTTATTAAATATTGATTATAAAATATTTATGTCTATAGCCACATTGATTAAAACTCTTCAATTCACACTTAATTAATAATAATAACACTGGCTTTATATTCAAGACATACACCCAAGATAACATTAAATAAATTCTAACATTATTAGGTATTGTTAACAATAAGAAACACAAAACAGTATTTATAAGTCCTGATAAAGAGAAAACTTTTGAATATATCAGATGGGACTATTTATTTAACATTTTGGAATTATATGAATTTCCTGATGAGTTTAGTTCCTTATTAAAAATAACTTTTCCAGGATGATAATAAAGCTTATGTAAAATTGGATGTTTTCTATCTGATGCAATAGAACATTGTAGTAAATTTCAGAGTAGTCTCATTTGTCTAGAGGCAGAATTCATCCAGAGCATAACTTCCCTAACCCAAACAATTACTATTCAGCAAGAAATTCCGTCAGATTTTTTTAAACTTTGAAGTACATTCCAAGTTCTCTATGAAGACACAACTAAGCTCTGCAGCTTTGTTTGATTTATAACTTCCCTATCCCAAACAATCACTACTCAGCAAGAAAGGCATCAGATTTTTTTAAACAGTGAAGTGCATTTGCATTCCATGTTCTCTGCGAAGACACAACAAAGACCTGCAGCTTTGTTTAAGTAAGCAGAGCCTTTCTCACTTTTATCTTATACTGGGAGTAATGTGTGAGGGCTGCTGGTTATCTCATAAGGAAATGCTTGGATAGTGCTGCCTCTAGGTTTCCTTAAAACAACATTTTGTTAGCTCCCCTTTCCTCCTTGCTACACTATTCCTTTAGAATTACATCTACTCACCGGGCTGCAAACCAAGAAAAACTGCTACCTGAGAAAGGGCTATAGGATATAAGTATTTCCCCTTTATCTGAGTAAGAGCAGGGAATCGTAGCCCCAGCTATGAAATGCAGTTGGTCTGTCTTGTTACTGCATTGTTCTCTGTGGTTTGCTTTTCATATCCCCCCCAGTGCCATTTAGTAATCTCATATTCCTCCTTCTTTCAGAGAGAGATCATAATAATTCTGAATTTTCCCTAGCTACACTGTACTAGATTATTTCTCAGTACTTCTCTTATACTTTATACTTGCAAAAACATTTGCCTTCCTTTATTACAGCTATTTAGCTTAACCGGGAAAACTTACCGTCAGTGTCACAGATTATATATTTTGTTGAAATAAGGTTAAATTCTCGGGGGAGGCACTCCATTCGTGCTCACTCCCAAAAATTTAAGAATGCTGAGATCATTTCAGCACACTAAAAATTAATAATATAAAAACAATCTATATATCACCTTTATACATGCCACCAGGTAACACCATCAATACTGCCGAAAATCTCCTGCACACTGGATCTCCCATAGTGTCCAATATGAAGCCTTCATACTAGGAGACTTAAACATAGTCTTATAAACAGTACTGCCCCAACAGAATCCATAAATTTATATATATATATATATATATACTCAATTAATTTCATCTCCCAGTAGAATAGATAAAAACTCCATCAGGCAATCAACCTTAGACTGGGTGTTTACCAATAAGCTGGACAGTATAATTGCAGTTGGATGTCTACCAGACACCATAAGTGATTACCAGCTAACACATGCCCTTATAAGCTATAATAGCCAGGAAAAACAAATTAAATACAACCAAATACAAATTTCAGCCAAGTTCCATAGATACACCTTTATTAAAACACTATCTCAGTGTAATTGGGATATACTAAAATCTATGCTTCTAAAGTCTCTAGTTTCCCACTTTGATGATATTTTCCTAAAAAGTGTTAATAAGTTAATGACTTAGCCCCAGTCTGCAGTAAAAGAGTCAAATCGAACCTGCACCATGGCTAACTAAATAACTAATGTTAGAATGTGACAAAGCTTGGGAAACAAGCCATAAACACAAGACTCAAAACTCAATACAGCTATTTAGACACCTAAGAAACAATACTAACATCCATATCAAACTACATAAAAAACCTACTATAATAACTTTCAACACAAACATCAAAAAGACCCTAAACTTTTCTGGTTATATCTAAATAGATTACTACATGCCGGCCAAACTACCTCTCCTTTTCCAATAACCAGGAAATGCACTGAATCAATCTTCTTCCAGTTCAGCGAATACTGTATATAGACCATACTGCCCTTAGTTAAGACTGACTCTGCCACTTCTGTCTCTCTGTCTGTCAACAAATCCAAATCTCTCTCATCACTTCAATGTCACACCTGTACCTACCTCTACTATAAAAAATTCTTCTTAAATTGAAACCAACCATCTTAGCTGCTGACAAACCCCCATCAGAGTATCTAAAAATAGCTGCTGATGTTATTACTTTCCCAGTCTCTATATTGGTAAATCTGCCCATATGCCAACAATATGTTCCTGCCTTCTGGAAACATTCTTATATCACTTCATTAAAATCATTAACTGACATTAACAATTATAGACCCATAACTATCCTCTCCACACTTTCAAAAATCCTTGAAATGTATATCCACATACAACTCATACAATATCTCAGCCCCAATAACCTACTTTCCAAAACACATCATTGTTTCAGACCATAGTAAAACCACTGCACTACTGCACTTTGCTAACACTATAAATCAACTTAGAAAGAGTGGCAACCATGTTCCAACAAATGTTTATGACTTATCTTAAGTATTCAACACAGTATCACATTGACACTTACTGTGAACCTGCTTCCATCAGACCTTCTCAATACTCCCTTAGCTATGTGTCTGATGGAAAACAAGCAGTCAAATGCCACCAGGATTATTCGCCATTTCAACCTGTCACATTAAGAGTCCCACAAGGCTCAGTCCTTGGACCACTCCTCTTTATAAATAACTCCATACTGCCACACAACACACAAGGATTGTCCAATACACCATATATGTAGCCCCAACTCTCTCTAAACTCCAGGAATTTATTCAAACTTATTTTACCTCTATATAAACAGTATAATAGTCAAAGGAAATCTTTCCTAATTACATCAACCAACAACACTAAAATAGAAATAGTTACACACAGTAAATCCCTAGAATTTGTCACTGATGAAAATCTCAGATTTCACTAGCATATCTTACAAACCTTTTTACTCACTACTTTAGTTTGTTAGTTGGGATATTTTGTAGACACCCTTATGATTATGGATATCAGTTGGGTATGACAACCCTGTGTTTCCAAAACTCAAACATTCCTCTTATGCTGTGCTGATGATGCCATAAGAAGGCAGAAACATGCATGTGTTCATTCAGGCCTGGTGACTAAGATGCACTATGAAATATTTGCCAATAAACTTCCCTATATTTGAATTTGTTCACCTAGTCACTGCTCCAGACTGAAAGAGAACCATTTTCCAAATATTTCTTAAAGTTATCACAAGAGATAATTTGTTTATATAATACTTTAGTCATATCAGACTTTCATATGCTATACAAATGCTAATATATTCTATGCTTTAGCTGCCATTCTGTTTTGCCCACATAAATTGTTGGGCATGACTGACAAATTGTCAAATATACCACCCTACAAGTGTTACAGTTATATTTGCCTTTGTAATAGATTTATTTTGAGTAGTTTAATACCTTAACCTTTTCAGTTTCACTTAAAAATGCACTATGTACATACTCCATGTTTACTCATTTTGCTAATATGTCCACTTCCTACATGGGTTTATCCTCCAAAATATTTTTTAAAATTCATTCCTCTCTTAAAAACAAAACTTGCATTGGCACCCAGCTTATTCTTCATTAAAAACTTTGACTTAATATTTATATTAATATATTTAATATAATTAATTCTCTCACCTCCTCTCTACCCTTATGTATGCCTCCCCTGTTCTCACCAACCTATCCAAAACCAATCTCAGCAAATTATCAGGATGTTACAATCATATAGCCAGATTTACTACTGGCATGCCTTTTAGGACCCACCATTGCCAGAACCTCAAAGCACTGGGATGGCTAGAGTATCCTACCCTTCTACAGCTCCACCAGCTTATAGCAGCGCATGAAATACTCCATCAACCTGATAAAACCCCTGCCCTCAAAAATATTCTCCCCCTCATAGTGCCCCCAGGCCATTATGCTCAGCTGATAAACTAATGATACTGACCCAAAAATTAGGGTTGCCACCTTTTCAAATGGCCAAAGTGGGACATTTTTGGGACAAACATCAGATTTTACAGGCCGACACATACCCACGGTCAGTACAAAGGATAGAACTTAACTTTTTTGCTTAAATAAAAGCTTATTCTTGTAGCATTTTAGTTGCTTATTCTGTTTCTTATAACATTTAGGTATTTTAGATACAGAATAACTATTTTATGCAACTATTACATAAAATATAGGAAATAATTTTATCCTAAAATCTCAGGACATTTGCCATTTTTTTAATTTTTTGTCAGGACACAACTGCCCAAAGAGGGACTGTCCCTCACAAAGTGGGACAGGTGGTAACCCTACCAAAAATCCAACAACTCTGCAGGCAATGCTATATTTGCCAACTCACCCGGTAAAATCTGGAATCTACTCCCTACTACCGTTACCAAGGAAACTACCCCTATTTAAGAAATAACTCAAAAAATACCTCACATCTTATTGGCTCTGCTCTTGTTCTAAACCTGACTAACAACTTCACTAATATATGTCTTGCTACCCAACCTGCTGTTTAGCCAAGTATCTATGTCTCATAGAATTTGAATGTCTAAGCATCGTGAATTATGAGATCTGATTGTATTCTATGTTCACATTTTCTGATACATCTTTGCCAATCAGATGTAATGTCTGCAAATTGTGTATATTGATATCTGCCTGTATTCTTTGTCAATATTTTTCTAAACATGTCTGCCTGAGTTTATCACTCAGTGATGTATGTACTGTCTCTTTTTGGTATGTGGAGCTTTTCTCCCCGGGCCTCCTATAAAAATGGACATATATCCAGTCGGACTATCCCGGTCAACAAATGTAAAATAAATAAATAAATATTGTAAATGTTCATCATCATTTCTTTTACTTTCATATGAGTAGGACAAAACAGTAAACTAATAGCTCTTATCTTGTCTACTGTCTGTACTACTTTGACAGGATCATAGGAGATTACTAAGCTACTGACTCAGAGGTAATTTTAAGCCTAGCCGTTTCATCCCAATGTAATACCATGGAAATGCTAGACAATACCCAAGATTGCATTTAATAATGACTACCCATGTCCAGGATGGTTGTGGGATCTGTCCCCAGTAAGAATTTATGGTGCCACATCCACTCGTCCAGGTTCCTCTTGAACAGTGTCATAGAGGTCCTCTGTTTCACACAAATTAGTAGCCTGTTCCAAAAACATGGCAGTCACTTGAAGATAAATCTGTCCCTCCAGCATGTGCTATTTAAGTCACAGGCCCTAGTTAGGTCCCTGGAATGGGAAGTCCTAGTTCTGTTTGATTTACGGATATGCAGCAAGTTCATTTAGGTTTGGGTCTTGGATTGCTCTGTAGGCCAAGCATAAGTCTCCCCTAAGAAATCTATATGTATGGAATACAGTGACAGGGACTTTAGTCGATCTGTGTGAGGCACATGCTAGAGCCCCTTGATCTTCTTTGTTAGAAACCTCTGAGGTCTCTCTAATTGCTGCAGGTGCTTAGTACAGTACATGCCAAACAGGGTGTTATACTCAGTTATGGGCCAGATAAGTACCGAGTATGGGGGGTATAACTTCTTTTGCTTTTGAGGTGATGCAGTTAATAATCAAGTGTGCTATGTAGAAAGCTTTCCTTACTACAACAGACACATGGTGGTCAAAGTTAAGGTCGCAGTCAACTTGTGATCCCAGGTCCCTTACTACTACACAGGTATTTACTGTATTGTAGATTTGATAGTGTGAGGGGACATTTTTGTGTGGAAGAGAATGATGATGCATTTATTTGTATCCAGTTTGAGACCATGACTAATACACCAGTTGTTGGTCTGCATGAGACCCTCCTGGAGTATACTGACATAATCTGGGGATTCAATGATTGCAACTAGTTTGCATTCGACTGCAGACTTGGTCAGCCACAATCCATTAGTTTTGACCTGAACTTCTGAGAAGTATATACCAAACAGTAGGGGGCCCAGCGCTAACCCCTGTGGCACCCCACTGGTAACACGTGTGCTGGCTGATGTGGAGTCACCCACTTTGATAGTGTGTGTCTGGTTTGTGAGCCAGTTGGCAACCCAGCTTACAATGAAGGGGTTTTCATTAGGTTTGCTAAGTTTATGAGTAATGCCTGAATGTGGGATTGTGCCGAAAGCCTTTGCCAGGCTGAGGTATGCTGTGTGCACAGATTTGCCCTCGTCAATGGCCTTGGTCACATTTTCAAAGAAATCCACCAGATTTAACAGACAGGATCTGCCCTTCATGAAGCCAAATTGGATAGGATCCAGCGTTTGGAGGTCACATATATCCTTATCTTCTATGATATTACTCAGACCACCATTATTCAAAGTCACTCAATCAGTAATCAAAATTTATGTAGCTTTTCTTTCATCAAGTACCTCTTTCTCTGTATATGTAACCAGGGTTATCTCATTCATATAACATCCCTTTTAAGATGCCAAGTGGTTTATAAAACCTGCCCAT
This sequence comes from Protopterus annectens, assembly GCF_019279795.1. Lineage (NCBI taxonomy): Eukaryota > Metazoa > Chordata > Ceratodontiformes > Protopteridae > Protopterus > Protopterus annectens. The sequence goes on along the minus strand of NC_056731.1, from coordinate 391,695,528 downwards.
TATCTGAAATGATTCTTGAAAGTCTTTCTGTCCAGCTTTTGACCAAACTCCTTTTTTGTTTATATGGGTGATTACTAGTATATAACAAGCAGGAGTTGGAGAAAGTTGGTTTAACATATAAAGCAGATTTATATATTTTTTAATTATATCCTTGTATACAGTTATGTCTACAGAATTAATAAAAGCACTGCCATTAACAAAAATAAATCTTAAAAATTCCAAAACTGAAGTTATCAAAGAATGTTTTTTCAATAGCCACATTTCTAAGTGTGTCTGAAATTCCTTCTTCTCACTGGTAATAGTAACATCACCCAAATTATCTCTAATTCTTCTACTGTAACTTTCAAATCTCTTCTGGTATGTATGTTCTTATACAATATATTTGGCCTGTATTTTACTTTCAGATCACAGTTTTGAAGATTAATCAACAGTGTCTATAATCTCAGCAGTGCCTTGCAAAAAGGCATTCTGAATAGCCTTTGCAAGGCCTTATGAGTTGCCACTGCTTAAATGTCCAAGGCTGAGCTCCTACAACTTGTCAGTGACCTAATGAATTTTATGTGTCTTCCACTCCAAGAGATCCTAGGTGGGTAAAACTGATGCTTATATCATAGATTTCTACTCCCACCTAATTTGTTGCACAGAGGCATCTGTTTTAATTGCTTTCCACCTCAAGAGATCACTGTGATTAAAGCTGCTGCTTATAACATAGATTTTGACTCTACCTAACTCCCTGTATTGAGGCATATGTCCTAATCTGTTGCTAATTCACTGCCAGTTTAAAACCAAGCACCTGTGGTGGCCCCCGATATTAATAATCTCTACAACGAGAGACAAAATAACCCTAAAAATAAACTTAAATCACCCTACACTAAAAGTGACCTCAAAGGGGTGAATAAAGAGCTAAGGTGAAGGATAAAAACCCATAAGGAAAAATATGAACTAAGCATTATTACAGCATCTGAGAACAGCAAACAAACCATTTTAACTATGTAAGGAATAGAACCAATAATTAGTGTTGCAGTGAGCTTATCTCCAAGGGGAGCTCCACTCACACTCTGAGGAAACTGCAAATACACTAGCAGGGAAGTCTAGATCAAACGTTTCCCCTCTTCTTACACACCTTCCCCTTTCCCACATCATCCTGTTAGCACCACCCTCTATGACTACCTCTGTCCTAGAAACCATCAACAAAACTTGAAGCACTAGCTGTATGGCTCTTAACAACATACTGAGTTGTTTCATTGTTATTATGAAATGTAAAGATTTACTGACCCCATCACAAACCTAGTCTGTTTTTATCCTATCCATGGGGTATGCACCAGAGACCTAGAGAACTGTCATTGCTGTACCACTCTGCAAGAGCAGCCCTGGCAGTGACCTTGGGAATTACAGACTTATTGGTATCATTTCTAAAATAATGGAATATATACTCATGGAACTCATAATTGAGTTTACTGGTTGCTTCTTCTCCCTTTAAAAGCATCATTTTATTCTAAGAAGCTCAAACCTTGCCTCCATTGCAGACATAATCTTGCATCATGCTTCTAACTTCCCTCAAAAACTTAACAGGGATAATTACTGGAAGCGTTTGAAAACATATACTCAGAGATGGACAAGAATGCAGGGCTTGAACTCTCTGCTCCATTTCTAACCAGACCATTTCCATCTGATAGATTTTCATGAGTGATCCAAGCTATGTTCCAGCCAAGTTCTTACTTGCTTGATATACTTTGCCTGCCACAAATAACTGTACTTTTTCAAAACCTGACAAAAGATAAAGTCTATAGATACTGATCTTTTTCCTTTGTTTTATCTTATAACCCAGAAAGACACATTTTATTTAACCAAGGCACAGATATAATCAATTTATATTATTTTCTGGGTTTAAGAAATATATCAACACGTCATCTGCAAATAGGAAAATCTGCTATCTTTTTTTGTTCTACCATGTATCCTTGCAAATTCAAATGCCTGACCATAGCTGATATGAGTTCTAAATAAAATAGAAATAAAAGTAGGGATAAAGGACACCCCTGCCTTATCCCCTCTTCAAAAAAATCTGATATGAACTTTAATGTTAGCAACACATATCAGGTATACAGCTAATTATTAGCTTTAAAAATTCCCTTCAAAACTAAAATTCTAAGATACCTACATTAAACAGAACTGCCCCACAGTGCCAAAGGTCTACACAGCATCAAAACTAACAACTACTAAAGTACTTTTACTGCCCTCCCAACAATTCCACTGATCATTTTTATTAGTCTTGGAATATAGCTTGTTAACCTTTTTGCTGTTATTGACATAAAAAGTTTATAATCAGGATTCAGCACTAAAATGGGCATATTTGATGAAGCTAAACTTAATCTTAAGCATATAAGGTATTAATTTTAGCCCATAGATTCATTTCTCCACATGGAAACCCCACAGTTCTATGGGAATGCTATCATTACCAGGAATCATGTATTTGTAAAACAGGCTCTAACTCTTCATAAATTATTGGTGACATCAAAGCTATTGGTTCTTCAATAATAAATTTCTGCAGCTATAAGCATTGTAGGTATTAGCTTAAACCTAACAATTTTCCAACTAGTTACCATTCGTAATCACATAGCTATACCTGACAAACTCCCCAATCTAAATCATATCCTTCACAATTCTTGATACTGACAAAATGCTAGTAATACTAACAACATTAAACAGTTCTGGCAAATCCATACATTCCTCCTAATGTCTCCAAAATCCAGAATTCCGTCCCTCTTGACTAAAACTAACTGAAAATGCTATCACCTTGACATAAGTAGCCATGCACTGTTCTAAATATGAAATGTGGAGGCTTGGGGTCCACCTTTACCCTCCAATGTTCTTGTTACCACACTCCAATCCCCTAGATAGTCAGGTATCCATTGTTTAAAGGAAACATGTCCTTCACTATGTCTTGGAACTCCCTTTGTGACATGCTTAGAACTACATATGCTCTCTCTCTCTTATATATATATATATATATATATATATATATATATATATATATATATATATATATATACACTCAATATATGGTATAGAGTTTGCACTGATATACCCCTTGATCCTAACATGAGAGCCCCGGGCATCTACTATTGCATCTTGTAACACAATAGGGCTTTAGTTAGAAAACCGTAAGACCACATCTCTTCTCCTTGCACCATGAAAGTAAGATGCTTGTTTGCGGGATCTGTATCTTCTTCTCAAAGCATTGTGCCCTTATTCATCCAAATGGGTGTGCTGTAATGCTACCGCCCAGGATGTGAGGTTCCACAGATAACAGAGTATCCTACTTGTTTCTGATGGCCTGACCTACCTATTATCATTCCAGGGTATAAAACTCATTCCTCTCTCCCAATATTCCAGTTACAATTAACATACATAACTTCACAGACCACATTAAAACTCCAAATAAATGTTTCATACATGATTTCATTTTAAAAGTGAATTAATTTCCTTTTTTTCATAGACTCAAGGCATTTAACAGCTTTGAAGCAAGTACTTAAAATATTGCTTAAGGCTTGCCCTACACCTGTTAAAAGTGAAGCAGCTGATTACCAGAAATACATTTAGGACATCCAGCTCATTGGGCACGCCATCGCCTGTATGCACTCATAACTAACATGCCATTGCCTGTATGCACTCATAACTAACATGCCATTGCCTGTATGCACTCATAACTAACATGCCATTGCCTGTATGCACTCATAACTAACATGCCATTGCCTGTATGCACTCATAACTAACATGCCATTGCCTGTATGCACTCATAACTAACATGCCATTGCCTGTATGCACTCATAACTAACATGCCATTGCCTGTATGCACTCATAACTAACATGCCATTGCCTGTATGCACTCATAACTAACATGCCATTGCCTGTATGCACTCATAACTAACATGCCATTGCCTGTATGCACTCATAACTAACATGCCATTGCCTGTATGCACTCATAACTAACATGCCATCGCCTGTATGCACTCATAACTAACATGCCATCGCCTGTATGCACTCATAACTAACATGCCATCGCCTGTATGCACTCATAACTAACATGCCATTGCCTGTATGCACTCATAACTAACATGCCATCGCCTGTATGCACTCATAACTAACATGCCATTGCCTGTATGCACTCATAACTAACATGCCATTGCCTGTATGCACTCATAACTAACATGCCATTGCCTGTATGCACTCATAACTAACATGCCATTGCCTGTATGCACTCATAACTAACATTCCATTGCCTGTATGCACTCATAACTAACATGCCATTGCCTGTATGCACTCATAACTAACATGCCATTGCCTGTATGCACTCATAACTAACATGCCATTGCCTGTATGCACTCATAACTAACATGCCATTGCCTGTATGCACTCATAACTAACATGCCATTGCCTGTATGCACTCATAACTAACATGCCATTGCCTGTATGCACTCATAACTAACATGCCATCGCCTGTATGCACTCATAACTAACATGCCATTGCCTGTATGCACTCATAACTAACATGCCATTGCCTGTATGCACTCATAACTAACATGCCATTGCCTGTATGCACTCATAACTAACATGCCATTGCCTGTATGCACTCATAACTAACATGCCATTGCCTGTATGCACTCATAACTAATGGAAGGAAAAAACTTCTTGCTAGTTGTCTTACTCAGGTCCTCCTCGTTGCTAAGTTTGCTTTCAAACTTACATGCGTAGTCATGACTGGCCCAAATATGAACAGCCCATGTGCTTTCTTTCTTTTTACTTAGCTTACATGCAATCCAATCCAACTGGCCAACTTGTTTTACAGATAAGTCATATAAACCTGCTCCTTAACTTTCGTCAGTACCCCAATAATTCATATTATTTCCTTGGACTCTGTCCGTATAATCTGTTACTTTTTGAGTGTCTGTAACTCAGCCAACAAGTAGACATGCTGATCATCTGTTTCATTTTTTTCTTTCCGAACTTCTTCAATGGCACCAGTACAGGGGGACACTGCCTACAAAACCTTTGCATCTTTTTCCTGAACTCCAACAAAGCACTTTCAGTTTTCAAAATATTATTAGTCTTATTACTCCTATTCGTCTTTTTCTGGGAGTGTGCACGCTAAATAAGGAAGCATTTTTTACTTTTATTTACTTGTTTTATTATTTGCCTTTGTCTGTTTGTTTTTTATAACAGCACTAAGTAAAGGCTCTGTGTAAGCTTGTCATTTAACAAAAAGTTAAGTCTTTGTTGTAACTGCATGCATAGTATACTGTACATAGTGCTGCAGCATAGCGTGGATTCTGTATACTGTTGCACTTTGACTGTATTTTAGTTCAAGTTTCTACATGAGCTATGTGATAGTTCTGAGAAGGCATTTTATTTTTCCAGAAGTGAATGCAATGTACTTTGACTGTAAGGTGTTTTAGTTCTAATATGAAGTATGCGTTAGATATCTGAAAGTATTTAATGTTACAGGATGTCAATTCGAGGCTTTTAATGCAGGAATACTATAACATGCATAACTGTAGCTGTAACACGTAATCTGTATACTGTTGTTCCTTTAGCCTGTATCTACTTTAAGTCTCTAAAACTCTACTTTAGGCCTACTAAAATAAATTGTTGTGCTTAATGTAACTCAGTGTAAGAGTTATCTAACCCTCTTCTTCTAACCTGCTTCTTCCTGTTTCTTTTTCTCCCTTAGTTCTGCTACCCCCCCCCCATCTCTAAATACAGGGCGCTCCCCTGGATGATTTTAAAAACTCGTGGCTCAAATAACAAAATTCACCACAAGCTCTCTGTAACCCTGCCAAAACACTTTATAAATAAGAAAGTGTGTTTAAATGTTTTTTTTTCCTTTTAATCGGCTTTTCAATATGCAATGTTATTTGGCTTGAATAGTTGTGTTTAATATAATGTGTTTGTTACACTTGCAGTCTGTGTAGTGTGCACACCCCCATCCCCCTCCCATCTTATTTTAATTAGGAATTGTACTTGCAGCATTTTCTAATTCCACTGTGCTTAGCTGAGGAGGAGTACCAAACGCTTTTAAGCTAATATTCTTTATTAACTGTAAATGTACCCTTATATACCTTACTACTTTTCATCCAATACTTAACCGACCCTATAACCAGAATCTTAAACAGATTTGCTGCAGCCTCACTGATAGTTTTCTTCTGAGTACTTACCTGCTTGTTCTTGTTCTCTGGGGTGTCATCCCACCTCTTTTGCCCTCCGGGCTCACTTCACTCCCCTACTCTGCCACCTAATCCCTCCCACCCCCACTTCCTCTACATTTAAACCTATCCACACCACACTCTTTCCTCAGCCAGCTCCACCCCATCATCCCCTTCCTCTGTTAGCTTCAGCCTCCTCATCCATACACTCCATTTCTCATCATATTCCTATTAATATCAAACTAGCACCCTGTCTACATACTATTCCTCTTCCTTCATTTCTACAAACTTTATTACTCTCCTCAAATTATCCACTTAAGTAACTTGTCTTATTAACTCGCTAGTAATCCCTAATCTAAAACGATTCTCCTTACTGTCCTATCACTAACGCTCTTCTCCCTCTCTTCACTATCATCATATCGGGTCCCTATCCAACCTAGTCTAAGCTCATCTACAGACACAATGTCTTACACCAGTAACACAAATCACTACTCCCTACCCATCACTGCTCATCTCTTTCACACAGACAAACTGTTTCAGACACAGCTATACCTGTTTAACATTACACTTACTGTCAATTTAACCAAAATGAAATCCTATCTTTAATATACAGTCTTGAAATTCCTCCTGCTCTGTGGTGACATCCATCCTAACCCTGGTCCCAACATCTCACAATCCACATCTTCAACCCATATTCCAGGTACACAAAATATGCTTAAATATATCTCAGTAAATACACATAGCATGTGCAACACAATTTCTGAGTTGCATGCTTGGATGACTGCACAATCTCCTGACATACTAGTAATCACTGAAACTTGGCTTAAACCACACATAAAGGATACCAAAGTAGTTCCGCCAGGATTTAATATGTTCAGAGCTGACCAAATTAAAAGAAAAGAAGGCAGTAATGCAATAATATATCCCGCTTCTATTTTCTTAACCCCTCACAACAATCCATACCCTCCTTTGACAAAGCCGAACAATTGATCATGTACTTTAAATTAGGCAATAATAAAAATATCTGCATTATAGCTTTATACATAACCCCTGGCAATAACTTATCAACTCTGGAATGTATCCTATCTTGGGTATCAGAAACTATCTCTCTGGAAACATTATATTAGGTGATGTCAACACTGGCAGAAACTTAACTTGCAATTTCCCACAGATAGCATAAACCTATTTGGATTTTCTCAACTAATTACTCACCCAAAGGTATATGTAACCAGGTATTGAGTCAACATGGCTACAAAATATAATTTTATTAAAGAGACTAAGCACTTTTGCGATTTAGAAATTGCTTCTTCAGTTTATCAAACAAAAAAATGAATGAGTTATTTAAATCACTTTCAACCAATCAGAACACATCATTCTCATTCAATAAACTCTAAAAAACTTTTCAAGTCTAAAAACAGATTAAAGACAAAACATATTCTATATACTTATTGTATTCCATCTAAAATTGTCATCTCTAAGGAAACAAAACTTCTGCTAAAAACATTCATTTAATCTATACATAAACATCAATTGGGGAGTACCCGTGCATGAAAAAACGGTTTTAAAGAGACAGCATCATTAATGCTGGGTGGTCTATCTGCACTGAAACACAATATCCACCTCTGTTCTATTAACTCTGTTTTATTCTTTAAGTTCCCACCCCTAATGTTATCACTAATTATTTCTAATACAAAAACTCTAAAACTATGTTGTAGACCTTCTAACTTCACGTCATGCCAGTGCATTATTATCATCAGCATTCTTAATATCTCTTATGTGCTCTAATATACGCTCTCTTAGAGAGCAATTGGTCTTACCTGTATAAACCGCACTGCTCACTAAACAATAACTATAATATACTACATTCTTAGATTTGCAAGCGGCATAAAATGTACACTCTATAGAGTGCCCTAATTGAGGATGAGTAAAACTCGTGCCTGGATGAATTCTGTAATAGATATCAATTTGTCAAATGTAACTCTAACTTCTCTCCTTACTTACCTGTAAGCACTGGGGTACCCCAAGGCTCAATACTAGGTCCACGTCTGTTCAACATTTTTATTAACCATCTTAATACTGCCACCAAACAAGCCACCCTAATTCAATATGCTGATGACTCTACATTAATCTGCTCAGCCAGGACTCACTTTCCTCTGTAGATTTTAATGCAAGAAACATTTAATTCCATTGAGTCTTGACACACCAACAACCATTGACTATTTAACCCCCAAAAAGCCTACACCTATTATTTTTACCAAAACAAATGTCTCCAGATACCTCCAACTTTGCTATTAGTTCTCTAAACAATTCTTCAATCAATGTGGTTTCACATACAAAACTGTTAGGTGTAACTATTGACAACAGTCTTAAGTCTGACCTACATATCAGCAACAACATAAAAAAAAATCAAAAAGTGGGCATGATGTATAGGGCTAAGAAATTCACCTCTAACTTCACAAGAGTAAAACTTGCCACCACCTATCTCTTACCATCCCTTCTATACGCTTCACCTATTCTAACCAATCTTCACTCTTCCCTCAAAGCAAAACTTAGTCAATGTTGTAATAAAACAGCTACATTTGCCACAGGACAGGCCCACTACTCTCCCCACTGCTCTGCTCTCAGGTCCCTAAATTGGCTCAAACTACCCCACCTTCTCACCTTTAATCAACTAACATTAACTCACAAAATACTGTACAACTCCTCATTTTCACAAGCTACACCATCAGTACTTTAACACTGTATTACACCATGACCTACATTCCTCTCACAAGTATCTACTATCTATTTACAAACCTCAAAGATCTAACGAGGTTAGTCTCTACTCTTTCTGTGTTGCCAAATCATGGAATAGCAATCCAAAAGCAATCAGACTTATACCCCACTACTATATTAAGTCTAGGCTGAAAGAACCTCTAACCAATAACTGGATCTGCCCCTGCTCCTCGCCATCTTAGTACTCTTTTCTATTCCCTTCTTCCCCACTCTTCATAGACTTTCTTTTGATATGTCCTACTTTCCTTCCTGTTTTACCTACTTTCTAGCCTCACCTCTCTTTAATTCCTTAACCTTCTAATGTCCTTTCTTTATATTCTTAAACTAACCATGTGAAGTTGTTAAATCTCACTGTTTATTCTCACTGATGGGTTCGGAGATGTTCCTCGGCTCCGACACGGCCGATAGCAAAGCTCAAGGTTTGCCAGTAGCTCGAGACCAAGCCTCTTATCCCACAATGCACTGTTGGAATTACCTCAGATCTAGTTTGCCGCAGCAAGAGAGATCTCGGTGATCCAGTTAGCTTGGACCATTTTGACAAATCACAAGTTTAAAAAAACTCTTTTTCTAGTATTTTGAGTGATTGTTACTGTTTAGTGTGTTTCTAGTTTAAAATAATATAGTTAAGCAGGTTCATTTTTGTAGAGATCGACCCTCTGTGTAGTTTTTGTTTTCTTGGTGTTAGGCCCTTTCTTGGCCCTATTTAGTCTTACTATCTTTAAGTGTTATTAGTTTTCTTAGTGTGGGCTTAGTTAGTCCTGTATTTAATCTTTATAGGTATTTTTTTGTGCTGTTCTGTTAAAAGAATGTCGGATGAGAGAGAGAAATCTCACCCCAAATCAGGGTTTAAAAAGTTTCCAGATTGTGGATAGAAAATGTCCATTACGGATGGACATGTCTAATGTGTCTGTTGTCTGGGGGATAAACACCTCCAAGACTCCTGCAGTATATGCCATTCCTTTTCATCTAGGGTTCTCTTAGAAAGGAGGAGAAAACTAGTAGATAGGGAGTTACTACAGCATTCTTTATCTGAAGTGTTGGGTAGCCAGGAAAGTGCCAGCACTTTGTCAAAATCTTCGAAGTCTTCTGATTCTAAACAGACCAAGAGGGCAAAGAGATCAGAGGGTACAGGATCATCGGCTCAACAGCTCTTGGAACCGAGTGTCCCTGTGGTTTGGAGCCAGCTCCCAGACTTGGAGCTGGTCTCCGAGGTCCCCTCATCTCCTCTGCTCCAGTCAGCACCTTCGGTGCATTCCTCTAAGTCTTCGGTCAGCCTATCTGATTTGGATATGGATCAGCTAGTGCAGAAGCTTTTAAGGGCACCAGGACTTGCTAAATTGTTGGCACCGACCACTTCTTCGGAGCCGAAGACCATTGAACCAGATTTGACTACTCCTCCTCCGAGCTGTACTGGACCCTTGGAGCCAAAGGAGCTGGAACTGATGACTGTTGAACCCTTGGAACTGAGACCCACACCGGTGTTATTGGTTCCATCTACTCGAACGTCCTTGGTGCTGAATGAGGACACTAGGAGCCAACGCTCTCCTGTTGGGTCTGGGGAAGATAGACAGACCAATATGTCGGTGCCAACTCTTCCTCTCAGGGCTTTGCCTCGGATGAGCTCAGGTCCTACCTCAGGCTTGGAACCTATGGTTTTGGTGCGGGAGGATCAGACGGTCCATTCGGGTCCATCTACCTCTTCTTGTCTGAACCATGGTGCTTTCGACACCATGAAGACAGTCATGTCTCTTAAGACATCATCAGCATCAGTTCGGCCTTCCCTCTCCCCTCAAGTTCCTGTGTCCGCTTCTTCATCTACCAGTCCCCCTGTGAAGCGTAGAGACCCTGAGCCTCAAATACCACCACAGGGCATCCCCTGCTCTTCCGAGACCTCTCCAGATCCCCCCCACTGAGGAGGTAACCAGGAAGAGATTGTGCAAGAGGAGGCACTTGACATCTGAAACTGACCTGGATGAGTCAGAAGGGTCCCCTCGATCCCCATCTGAGGATATCTCCTTTGCAGAGATATTAGAGATCCTGAATCAGAGGGGTGGTTGGCAGTCCAAAATCCCTACTAAGGATGAGTCAGTGCTCTTAAAGGCTTTTGGGTCTCAACCTTCCACTTCTTGGGTGTCTCCACCTTACGATGAACTCATGGACCTGATCTCTCTTAAGCCGTGGGAGTCACCGGAGGCCATGTAACTTGTCCCTTGGAAGCCGAACAAGTTTATCTCTGCCCCAGTGGACAAAGCCTTTTTGACCAAGGGAGTGCCTGTTGATGCCATGGTGGTAGCTGCAGCCACCAAAATGGATGTGTCTGAGACATCCACATCTATCCATCATCCTAAGAGAGAGTCTAGGATCATGGATAGATATGTGAAATGCATGTTTAGTTCAGCGACCTTTTCTCTTCGATCGCTAAACTATTTAACCCATTTCACGAGACTCCAAAGAGATCTCCTGAAAGAGCTAGGAGATACTTTTCAGGGTACGGTAGTTGCAGGGGTGGCTGACAGAGTCAACACACAGCTTGCTACCCTCAATTCATTTGTGAACTCATCCATGCGTCTCATATCATATGTAGCTGATGGCTCGAGTAGAGCCACTAGTTCAGGCATTGCTCTGCGGAGAAAAACCTGGATGCGTCTCTGTTCCTTTGCAGAGCCCTTTAAGTCTTCCTTTATTAACACCCTGTTTGATGGCTCATCACTGTTTGGGCCTAAAGTAAAGGAAACATTAACCAGGTGTGAGCAGGAAGGCAAGACCGTATCTGCCATTGGAGTCCATTTTTCTACCTCTACTTGGCCCTATCCAAAGGGCCCTAAGGATGGGAAAATGTGGTTCTGGAAAGCACAGGGAACCTTCCAGGACACATGTGGAGAAACCCCCTCTAGAGGCAGAGGAGGGGTTATAATGGAAGATGCCACCCGCGCAGCAGAGGGGGTCCACAGCAACAGGGCGACAGAGGACAGTTCTCTGGTCAGCCCTACCAGCACCCCTGAAGGGAGGCCCGGCTATCCGGCTCTGGAGGCAGTTGGGGGTCACTTATCTTTGTACCCAGAAGCCTGGCTAAACATAACATTGGATACTTGGGTACAAAGCATCATTTCCAGAGGATATTTCATACTATTCTCTACCCCTCCCACTCCTGTATACATAATCCCAGATGTTCCACCCAGTCTCAGGGAAAAAACAATCATAGAGGTCCACAAATTGCTAGAAAAAAGAGTCATCCAACCAGTCCCAGCAGACCAAGTCGGATTCGGAACTTACTCAAGATTCTTTTTAGTACCAAAGAAAACAGGGGACTGGAGACCTATCATGACCTCAGCAGACTCAACCAGTTTGTAAAGAAAGAGAAGTTCCGAATGGTCACTCTTCAGTCCATTCTTCACTTCCTAGGGAAAGGAGATTGGATGTGCTCCATAGATCTCAAGGACATGTACTATCACATAAAGATGAACAAATGCTCCAGGGAATCACCTGCATTTCCGGCTGGGAGCCAATCACTACCAATTTTGAGCCCTGCCCTTTGGTCTCACTACAGTCCCCAGAGTGTTCACCAAATGCATGGCAGTGGTCACGGCTCACCTGAGGCATCTAGGATTCCAGGTGTTTCCATACCAAGACGATTGGCTACTCACCTCTACCACCAAGCATCAATTGACTTAGGCAACACAATACACTCTGACACTCTGCCATCAATTAGGCATTACAATCAACTTTGAAAAGTCTGCCTTATCGCCATCGCAGCATACTGTTTTTATAGGAGCAGAGTTAGATACCTCAACCACCACTCTACATCTTTCAGTCGAAAGAGTCTCACTTCACCACCAACACATCAGCTCACCGGTGTCAAAGAAAAAAGCTACAGCAGCAGAGGTCTTGAAGGTGCTAGGTTTGATGGCAGCTGCACTGCAATCCTGGCTGTACCACTCGCAAGGATGCATATGCGAATCCTTCAATGGCTCCTCTTTGCTTAGTGGTCTTACCAGAAACTGCCGATGCACCACATAATTCTTATCACAGATATCTGCAATAGAGGCCTTCAGTGGTGGTTGATGTCTCTTCATGTCACAGTCAGAAGGCCCTTTGTTCCCCCCCCCCCCAGTAGCCATTGTGACCATGGACACTTCCCTGATAGTGTGGGGGGGCATTTTTAGGGAAAGACTGCCCAAGGCACATGGACGTATCAAAAGTCACATCTGCATATCAATATTCTGGAGTTGAGAGCGGTACTTCTGGCGTTGCAGTACTTTCAGGACTCTCTTCCTCTGGGAACTATTGCAATTCAGATGGACAACATGTCAGTAGTCTGGTACTTGAACAAGCAAGGTGGAACCAAGTCTTACCCCCTTTGTCGAGAAGCCCTCAGGGTCTGGCAATGGGCTGTGTCATCCCAGCATTTTCGGTTAGCAATGCACATCATGGGTAAATCCAACGTGATAGCGGACAAGCTAAGCAGGGCGATATTGCTCCCTCATGAGTGGTCTCTCAAACAACAGGTTGCGGAGTTGATTTTCCACAAATGGGGCCAGCTTAGCTGCGACCTCTTTGCCAGCCACATCAGTTCAAAATGCAGAAGCTACTTTGCCCTAATACCACCTCTGGGACATCCCCCGAGAGATGCACTCGTACACGATTGGCCCCCGGGTCTCCTTTATGCATTCCCACCCTTTCCATTGATACCCAGATTTTTACAGAAAGCAAAATCACTGAGAAGGACTGTTATCCTCATAACCCCCTACTGGCCTCGACAGATCTGGTTCCCATTTCTCCACCATCACCTGTTGGAAGAGCCATGGATCCTGGAACCAGTTCTGGACCTTCTGACGTACCTGTCAGGGGACCTCCATCCTTCCCTGCAGTCCCTGAAACTGACTGCTTGGCTAATCCACTTCCCCTAATTGCCAGGCTTCATTCAATTTCAGAAGATACAAGGCAAATTCTCTTGTCTTCTCACAAGCCATCCACCAGGAAATTATACTGCAGTAAGTGGAAAAGGTTCTCAATTTGGGCCAACACACAGAAAATTTACTCTTTCCAAGCTCCGCTACTGTCCATTTTAGAATTTTTGACAAAGATTTTTAAGGAAGGGGCAGCAGCTGCTACAGTTCGAGTCCAGTAACACCAAGAATCAAAACCACGTCCAACCTGGAACAGAACCTTTATTGCCAAGTATGTCAAAGCGCTTTTCGGCTTACAATAGTTAGCCTTCTTCAGAACAAAGATAAAATAAATTCCACGTATTTTTATATGCTAAAAAGGCACCAAATTTTAACAATTAATGCTTAATTAGACAATTAACATTTAAAAATACAGATATATATAACTGACAGTTGTGATGCACTACGATAATAATTAATAAATAAATGGTAGACTCTAAAATAAACATTGCAGTTGTGCAAAGGATCGCAAAAGTGAGTGTATTACTGAGCTAACTAAAAAATTAATTGAAAATGTGTTACTTAACAAACTGACCTAAAAATGGATGTATATTCAAACATAAAACTTAAAAAATACTTATCTACATTATATGAGCATATATACATTATACATCAATTGTAAAAAATTATTAATTGTGAAAAATTATGAAAAATTAATATTATCTCGCCAAACTTTTTAATTTCAACAGGACTCCTATTGACAGGGCTTCATTAAGACCTGGAAAGGTACTTGCATTTAATTTAACTTGCCACTTCAATTCTAATTCCAATAGTTTTAGACAGTTCGAGTCCAGTTAGCCGCCATCTCAAATTTCCACCTTGGATTCGATGGCTCGAATGTTATGAGCCATAAGTTATCTAAAACTTTTCGTAAAGGTGTTCTTCACATGAGACCTCCTGTCAAAATTCCCTATTCTCCCTGGAATTTGAACTTTATGCTGTCTCAAATTATTCTCCCCCCTTTTGAACCAGCATCTTCTTGTGATCTCAGATATTTATCCTGGAAAACTATTTTTCTAGTGGCCATTACTTCTGCCCGCAGAGTGTCAGAACTTCAAGCATTATCTGTCAGACCACCTTACATGATTTTCCATGCTGATAGTATCTCTCAGAACAAACCCCTCATTTTTACCTAAAGTCTGTTCTGAATCCAATATCAATCAGGTCACTGAGCTGCCAGTCTTTTTTCCCAACCACTCTAACAAATTGGAATACATGCTGCACAAACTTGATGTACGCAGGCAGCTCAGATTTTATCCTGACAGAACTAAGGGTATTAGAAAATCAGATCAACTTTCTGTATCTTTTTCAGAAGCCAGAAAAGGTAATCCAGTGGCTAAAACAACTTTATCTAAATGGTTATCAGATTGTATATCCTTTGTTTATGCGAATGCTAGCATGCCATTGACACACAAACCTAAGGCTTATTCTACCAGAGCCGTTTCTACGTCTTCTGCCTTTCAAGCTAAATTGCCCCTTGACAATATTTGTGCTGCAGCCACGTGGTCTAAGCCTCATACCTTTATCACACATTACAAAGTAGATAAGGCTTCCAGGGACAGGTCTTCCTTTGGTTCTATGGTACTGAAAAACGTACTTCCATGAGCCACCCAAGATTGAGGGTGCTAGGGACGCTACCCATTAGTGAGAATAAATGGCGAGATTTAACAACTTCACATATAGAAGTTATGTCCTTACCATAACGTTCCATGTGAGTTGTTTATCTCATCTTTATTCTCACATCCCTCCCTCCTTCCCCCTCCTGGCTGACAGTAGACTTAGAGGCTAGTACTATCCTGGCTCCTCAGTACTTCTTTCCTTTGGAAAGTGCTTCCCTTTTACAGTAGGGTAAAAGTATATGTATATACATACATATATATATATATATATATATATATATATATATATATATATATTTGCAGCAAACAAGATCTGAGGTAATTCCAGCAGTGCATTGTGGGATAAGGGGCTTGGTCTCGAGCTACTGGCAAACCTTGAGCTTGCTATTGGCCTTGTCGGAGCCGAGGATCGGCTCCGAACCCATCAGTGAGAATAAAGGCGAGATAAACAACTCACATGGAACATTATGGTGAGTGCATAACTTCTTTTTTATCTATCTCAGAATTTATGACTGAAATTTACTACCTAGTTCTCCTTCCAGAAAAAATATATGGCTTTTATGACCTAGTACTTATTCTGTTATATATTTTAATGCTTCATTATGTAACATGCATATTAGGAACTCTCTTCTATCTTGTATATAATATATGTTCAACTTTGTTGTTTGCTTATTTTCTTTTACTGTATTCATAAATTGTGCTACTTTATTATTGTCTTAATATTTGTAACCATTGTTCAATTTTTTTAAATTCTGTTTAATGTGTACTGCAGAGCTTTTCACTGCGGGCCTTCACTGAAAATGGTCTCATACTCAGTCAGACGTTCCCTGTAAACAAATGTCAAATAAAATAAATAAAGAGACATGAACATTTCCAAAGGAATTTTATTTGACATCTTTCCTTGCATTTTATCCTGGAGGCATTTAGAGTTCACCAATACTTTAACACCAATTTCCTTTATTATCTGCAGTGACTTTTAACACTTTTGCCAAATTTTATTTTTTTCCTAGTCATCTTTTTTTATCCTCCTTACAGTACTATGTATCACTGATGTTGCTGATGACCAAATTACACTGAACTTAGAACATTTGAATTTGAAAATATGAAATTAGAAACGCTAGGTTGTTAAATTGACATGACTGGTCATGAAAGGGCAAAGATTGCTCATGACAGTTTAGCACTGTTTTGGGAACTGTATCCTCTTTTCAATATTGTGTGTATATAAACATATATGTGTGTGTATGTGTATGTGTGTATATGTACTGTATATATTCTCACATATTAGTATAAACTATAATAAGTTTAGGGGGTGCAGCTATAAAAACACTCTTGTTCCATCATGCTTCATTTGAATGCATGTTAATGACAGGTGCTGAGATTGTGCAACCAAGCATTTGTGATGAGAGCATATGTATTCTAAGGTTTCAGAGATGAAGCTATCATTTGAATTACTTTACTCAGATTTTGCAGAGCAATATAGATAAAAATCTAGTCAACCTCCGAACAGTGACTATACTACTTATAGATTCTGTTGGCTGTGTATAGTTTTTGAAGACACATAGACTTCCTATTCATTTAATTTCCTACTCACTTTTCCCCCCATGATCTACTGGTAGTTTCCTTGGAGCATGTATTATTGGTATATTATCTAGAGTAATTTGAATATGATGCACTTATGAAAAGCTTCCTTAGCTTGTTAATAAATCAGTATAGTCAAGCAAGATTTCCTTGCTATGGTTCTATATAGTATTCAAGATGTCTCTGTAAATGAGAAAACATTCTTGCACATGCCCAGTACTTACATGTACAATGGGAATATAACTCACTATGCCAGTGTCTCACAAGCCAAATGACTTAAAATATTACACAATTGATCAATTTATTATGATCCCATGGCTGTCTTTGATGTCTTGAACACGTAAGTAATATGTGCACTCCTTTACATTCAGTACATCTCATTCTCCATGTTTTAAAGCATTTTCTGACAAAATATTGCACTCAGTACTTGCCCTAAATTAAATACTCTATTAAGTTTGAACTTTTCTTGCCAACAGTCTGCCAGTATTGCTGCATTAATTCTGTCCTTTCTTGTCCTTAACATCCTTTTCCATTGTGTCAACAAACAATTAATTTTCAAGTTTTGACTCAATAACATGCAAACTTTTTGAAAAACTTTTATTTTCTTATTGTGCTAATTTTTACAAAATGATTTTTGTATTACATTTTTTCTCTGTCTTTTTTCCTTCCATACCTCCCAAACTTCTCCTTTTGCTATATATTTTAATGCCATCCTCTCTCAGTTGGAGGGGGCCTTTTCCCAATAAAACAATTAGCCAACTAGATATGGATCATCATTCAGGTAGCATTGCAGGCACTTGTGTCCTTGTCTTCATCTCTACATCAGTTCATCACAGAAAAGTATCTTTATCCAAATGGTCTGAGAGTTTGGATTCACTGTCCTCAGACTGGGATCATCTGTGTTTCAGGACAGACTCCATTACCCCAAGGTCAATCAGGGGAACTATAAGGCACCTCATGGCACCTTACTCACAGATGTCCCACTTCATATTAGAAGGCAATGACAGTATTTTCCTTTTATACTATTACAACATCCCAGGTGGCTTATATAAGCATGAACATCACTGTGAAGGCAACAAACACATCTCCATTTCTGGCTTGTTTGGTGCTGCACAAGCCTCCACTTGCATGGTAGCAGTGAACCAACCAAATCTCTCTCTCTCTCTTTCCGCAATATGGGCAAGCCAGCAATAGCTGTTCACTGCCCTTACCCCACCTACCCACCAGGCTCTAAGGCACTACTCAAACTCATGTTTTCTACATCATAGTAAAGGGTTTTATCCCTCTACAAAACAGATTAAAAGAATGAGTAACATGCCTATTATTTTAAACACTTATTTTTTCGTTACAATTAAATTATTCTACCACAGCTTCTATAAACATAATCAAATGCCAGATATATATCCTCTTGCTCTAAAAGACACATCTAGAACATGAAGGCTGAATTTCAGATGTACCGTACTTCTTGCCTGTCTATCCTACTGCACATTTTCATTGTAGGCTTTATTTATATTTTATTTGACTCAAACCTTATATTGCATACATTCATTTCCTCAGTTAATTTCTTTAATTTTATACTTTAATTTCAGTCTGTACAAATCACGAGCTCTGGATAAGGACTACTACTTTTACAAGTCCACCCATTGGCTGATAATTTCTTAAACACAGACTATTCTGTCACTTACCAGTGAGCCACACAACTAACCAACGTTCGCAGTCTCTGGCATGATTCTTAATTTCACTAATAATAATAATAATAATAATAATAATCTATAATTTCCATCAAGCCATAGTTCATTGTAAAGAATCACTGATAAATAAATTGCAGATTTGTCAAGGCTGACAACAATTTCAAAATTTCTAGTACTACTATCCTACTTTGCTTCTGTTCTTAATGGTACATTTTAAATACTTTCAGCATTTCTTCCTCTTTAATGTGCAGAAATGTGATACATTGTAGCTCCTTAGACTTGTCAGCTATTCTACTCTCATTATAAAACAAACCAAATTATTTCTAGATCCACAACTTCCAGTTTTCTGGTAAATTTGTGACCATTAGTGGGCCATTATTTTTCAAAAGAACAAAAGTGAAACAACTTAGCAATAACTTTACTTTGAAAAGACAAACTAATTCTGAATAGTGAATTATATTTATGCACTACAGAATGGTAATTTGAAAATGAATACTTGTATTTATTTTCACTTCTGGCAACATATACCATTTGTAATATGTGTCAGGGCCTGTACTGTGTATTTAAAAATTGAACTGTTATTTCATCTGTTGCAAAAATCTTTGGTTCTGCTCTGTGGCAAAGTCAGCCTGCTTCAAGTTTCATTAATAAAAAAACACTATTTTCAAGACACTCTTGCTCTGTGTGTCTTTATGTGTATATAAAATATGCATATACATCACATATATGTACATAAATATAAACTTTTATCTACCTATCTGTGTGTGTGTGTGTGTGTGTGTGTGTGTGTGTGTGTGTGTGTGTGTGTGTGTGTGTGTGTGGATGCAAATCCATACATAAAAAATACAACGTATCCAATGGCAACTGATCAAGAAGCAGAATATAGATAAATGATATAATTCCCAGACTCTTTTTTTCCATGACCATGCTTAATGTGGAGCACATACAGATCTAAGTGGCAGAACACCTGACTCTGAGAAAACACAATACATTAAGTGATCAGATAGCCAAGAGAAAAAAAGAAAGCACATGCACGTTTCCAAGACCAAATTAACTTTATAAGTTACAGATTTTTGGAAGTAAAGGCTCTGGTTAAAGTATAGGAACATAGCACTAAAAACATCTCACTTCAGCAAAATTTGAATCATCATCCTCAGATCATTTTATTTATTTTTTATTTATTTAACATTTGTTGACCAGGAAAGTCCAACTAGGACAGAGCCTATTTTCAGCAGAGGCCTGGGAAGAAATGCTCCACATGCATGTCTTTGGAATGTGGGAGGAAACCGGAGTACCAAGAAGAAATCCACACGAATGCAGGGAGGGCATGCAGACTCCACATATAAGGCACCCCAGCTGAGAATTGAACTGGAGAACCTCTTGCTGTGAGGTGACAACATTAACCTCTGCACCACTTTGCCACCCAACCACCATTTTGGTTGCTCAGCTACTAAACTATGGAAACATCTGAGTACTGATATAAACAGATCAGTGAGAACAGAGGAAGTACAGCTACCCAAGCCTGAATGACAATTGCTTGACTATAGTAGCTTGCAGAGTAGCTTACCATAGGAGTTACCTTTGTGCTCTTGGTAGAGCTTCTTTCAGCAAAATCATAGTGCTTGTATATTAATTGTTTATTTGGTGATCTGGTTTTGCAGACTTCCAGAGAAACAGTAAGATATCTTTTTACATTCCCTGCCAATGACCACTCTTTCTCTGTGTTACCATGACCTCAGAGAGAAAATAATGAAGGACAGCAAAAGACAAAGCCCCCCTACATACAGGATTCAAGTCCCCATGCCAAAACACATTTTATGGGTCTCCTTAGCTCATAATACAAGTTTGACTATGAGTCACAAGAATTTGTGTACTTAAGCTTTTACTTATGAGATATTGTTGTACTATTGTGATCTGAGTTTGGGTATGTCAGGGGGACATAATGGATCCTTTCTGAATAGTTCAACTTTTCCAGCCTCACTTTTTGGTAAAGAAACACTCTACATTTTGAGACAGAAGACTGCAAATCACAATACTCTATTCAATAATTAGTTAGATCAGTGGAGTTTAGAGGTACTATGATCTTTCTGGAGTAACTAAACATGATCTTTGAAGCAACAAAAGAGGCTACAAAATATGCTTTACTGATTTGTTTAGGTATACACTGCTTAAAATTTAAATTACTGTCTATTACTGCTGCTAGATCTTTAATCAATCAAAGCAAGATATGAGGTAAAAATAGCCACCCATGAGAAGGACACCCACAAAACCTTCTTTAAGTATCTTAGAAACCTCAGAATCAGCACACAGCACTGCACAGAACTAACAGTAAACTATATCACATACTCAGATCCAGAGGATATAGTCAATCTACTAGTGAACAAATTTGTTTTAAACTTCACTCCTCTCTCCCCTCCTATACTTCCAGATTGCATATCTGTACCTACTCCTCCTATTCAAATCAGCCAAGAATAAGACCTTCCAGCATTATCCAAGGCCAAAAACATTGTTTCCTTGGGGGTCTGCCTGTAACAGGATTTGCAGACCACCTACCAAGGCTATTCAATGTCATCTTCCACACTAGCTTTATACTGAATTAATGGAGGACAGTAAAATACATCACCTTGCACAAGTATGAGGTGTCAACTGACTTGGATAATTATAGATCCATAAGACTGAGCAGTGTCATCTGTAAGGATATAAAAAGGATCATTATGAAATTAATAAATAAGGAGACAGGAAACGTACAAACTCTTGACTCAAGCTAGTTCATATTCATTAGAGGGGGATTCCTGCCTATTTAACCTACTTGACGTCTTTCAAAAAGTTACTGAAGCAATGGATGAATGTGAATCAATACACATTACATATCTAGACCTCATAAAGGCATTCAACACCATACCACATTCAGAAATTCTTGCAAGTTAAATGTATATCCTTATGTAATTCATTAGAAAGCAAATTGGCTCACAAAGAAAACCCAGAAAATTAGAGAGGATGGATCTATTTCTTTCAAAAGACCTGTCAATAAGGGTTCACCCCATGGTTCAGTCCTTGGGCCACTCCTTCATAGATTCATAGGTGTTTACTTGGCTAATGACTACAAGGACATTTTTAAACTTAGCCATTTACTTCTCTGAGTTCAAAGCAAATGTTAAGGATCTATGACTGATTAAGTTTGCAGATGGTTGTAAACTTGGTGCCATCACAAACTCTCCAGAGAACACAAAGATCCTCCAAGATGGCCTTTCTCAAACTAATAACTGGTGTCAAAACCATGGATTAAGACTAAATGTCAAGAAATGTATAATAGTATCCTTTGGCAAGAGGGACAACTTTTGTAACTATCATATTGACAACACACCCTGAAAGTTGATCCTGTAGGCAGGTATCTGAGAACCAATGTTGAGAAATATCTTTCAAATATCCATCATTATAAGGAAGTCCTTTTTCACTGCACAGCTTATATTTAAAGGTATGGCATCCGGGTCTACATATGTAATCATTCTACTGTACTCAACTTTCATTAGTCTGGTCATTGAAAATAATGCCCCTTTTGGTATGTACCTGTCCAAACATTTGACACATCTGGAATGACCACAACACTTTCTCATGAAAAAAAAATCAAGAGCCTAAATCATAAAAACACTGTGCAAACACTCTCAGTGCTTTGTCCCTCTTCTTGGTATCATAAAACCTATGAAGAGGTGAATTCTACCAAATGTTTAGACTCAAGCAATCTCTATCTTGTTGGATCTGTTGCTCATTTGCAAGTCCAATAGTAAGATAAAAATGCAATGATGGAATCTCAGTCTCTTTCTTAACAAAAATGGGATACGTTGAACAGACAATCACAGAGATTATCACTCCTATGCAACCATCTTCTATTCTGCATAAAGCAAATTACATTACCTACTCTGTTCAAATGAAATTTGGGTGACTGAATGGGAAACCATAAATTCACCCCAGCTTAGCACCCATGTCTCTTATGGAAGAAGGCATCAATTACTGTCCCAACATGTCCTTGTTCTGCCCACTCTGGTTATTCAAACTCAAAATATAAGGGCCAGAAAATTACCCAGGGAATGTAAGGCAAGACGTCTAATGATCCTTACAGATCAATAGCCTGGTAAGAGCCTATGAACATTCCTATGGCCAATCACATTAGTAGGAAAAAGACTGTAACACATTTGTCAATAAGCAATGGGCAGATTTCACCATTAGCAAATCCTGAAGCAGTCTGGTGTATATTTAAATGACTACATCTCAGCTCTGTAGCTTGGCATCAATGTGGAGAAAATTATTAGCAAGCAAGCAGACTGACAGCATGTAAAAAAATTCCACACCTGTAATAATGTCCTATAAAAGCTATCACCATCTGCCTATCTGCCATGGTCTGCCCTGCCATCCCAGACCACCCAGTGGCCTTGTGAGGCCTAATATCACAGAGGGCCATCCCACTGTGGAAAGGTTTATTATTTCTCTGCAACACCCACTAGGGAGGTCATTGTTGCAATTAGAAAATGAGCATCTGTATTATAGCTTTATAATGTTATAATTGTTTTTATAAACATATTTGCTATTTTAATGAGGAATACCTCTTCCACAGAACATTTTAAGTACAGCACATACCATGAATACACATGACCAGCAAACATCAAATATACAGTAAACTTCAAACTGTTTCATTAAAGGTAGATGGATAAAGAGAAACAATTTATTAGACTTCTCACTATCTTGTCTAGACGTCCTGGCATTAAAAAAAAGCAGAAGCTGCCATTTGTAGTTCCCATTACTACAATGGAAAGGGGAGGCAAACTAAAGTTACAGGTATTGGTAGTCTAAAGAGGGGGGAATATTGTCCTTACACTCCCTGCTCGTGTTTAAGACCCAAGCACTCAATTCCCATAAAGACATAACTTCTGCATAACACCCAGCTCAATGTATGCAATTTTATATTTCCTAATATATCCTGTTCTGCTGTGAAGTCTGGCTTTATAGTACCTTCTCAGATGTTAAAGATTGCAAGTTGCCTGTGAGTGGGGGAGCCATTTAAGGTCATAGAAAGTAATATAAATGAAATGAACATGTGTTTACATTATATAAACGCTGTCTTGAACTAAATGTTGTTATAGATTTGCTGCTGAAAAACTGTAAAAGTAAAGGTTACAAGGGTGTCATACTTTCTCTGTCACATGACCATAAATAATTTTGCTAGACATTGCTTATTGGTTTCAAACTACTCTGTTGTTTATGCAGATTGCGTATTCATATCTAAAATCTTGCTATATGGATCTGCTTCTTTGAAGAAGATGGTATATATCCTCTAGCTCATGGCTACAAAGAGGGAAAATAGCAGTTAAAGGAAAAGCTTCTTTGGATGGCATACAGATTTTCATGCCATATGTAGGCACTAGGGTTTTTCACCTGTCTGTCCCTGTAGAATAATGTAACCCTGTGGAATGCTCAGTGAACAATGTGATTTTTTCCTCCAAGCACATTTCTAGGAATACTTAATTATAATGATAACACTACGTAAAATTTAAAATCCATTGAAAAAATGAATATGTTTATGCTGACTCAGACTCAGTATGATATGATCTGATAACTCGGGTGGGCTAGCTAATAAAATGTCTGATGAAGTTCCTGTATTGTTTTAAACTTGGGTCAAAAGCGATTACAAGCTTTCACTGCTGTTCTGAATAAAACGTTTGCCTGCAACTGGTGCGAGACGTCTTTTTGGATTTAACACTAATAAAAATGTTTTTGGCCACAATCACAGAAAAAAAATAAAATAAAGTAAATGATACAAAAGGCATATTCAAATGCACATTTTTTGCAAGCTACATGACATAGTCTGGCAAGCCGTATCCTAACTTTTCCGCAGAACAGAATATAGGTACACTTGCAGTAGGAAAAGAAAACAAGTTTCCTACTTTGTGTGTACTGTATGGCACACTTCAGTAGGAGGAATTTGTCATTAAGGAATTTATTGCAAGACTAGTATTATTAGTTTTGATAGTGATTTTGAATTATTATGCTTTCTTTTGACTTCCATGAGTTAGGACAGATTTGATATCTTTGTATTGTTTTAGCTAACCCACCAATTTACTACCTGCACTTGTTTTATGACACTAAGACTAACACTCAAACCCCTTAAGCTTAGCTGACTGCAGTGAAAGTTAGGCCTAGCTCTCCAATATAATCTGACAATGACTGACAATGATTTGTATATTTTAATCATCATATTTGTGTGGATGATTACAGAAAAAACAATGGAAAAATAAGCTGTAAGAGAAGGGAATGGAATATTTTTAAGTGTTTCCATTATAAATGCTGCTTATATCATACTGACTTCAAAGGAGTTAAGCTTAAAATGAAAACATATTCAGGACCTGTACCAAACCATCTCATGTACTTGATTTCATCCAGTTTAAGGTCATGGTAGCTAAAACCCATCCAGATAAGCAGTGGGTACAAGACAAGAATCAGACCCAGATGAGATGAGATGCCAGTCCATCAACAGGTCATAAACACCCATATGAACACTTAGAGACAATGGAATGGTACTGCCAGCATGTCTTTGGAGTATAAGAGAAAAGAAGGACTCTAGCAGGACCCTATATGAGTATGATAAAAATATGAAACTCCACAAATAAGGCATCATCCTAATTAACCAAACCAGTGGTCTAAGCATTGTGAGATTTAAGACTTGCCTATAGCTGCTAAGTCCTCCACTATTCATCTAATTTAACCAAGTGTCCTATCATCCTTTCCACACCCCACCATAGCAACCTCACTGCAAAATGATGTTTCACCAGTGAAACGATACACCAATAAATAAATGCGTACATACAGCATATCCAGGTGAAGCCTAATGGATAATATGATTGTGTCTGTGGATGATCGGTATGCTTTGATACAGGTGAGATATTGGGAGGGTGGCCTAATGGTTAAGGTGTCTGCCTTACAAACACAAGGTGCAGGGTTTGAGTCTCACAAGGGATAATTGGATAGGCTTAAAATGGCTCGCAAGGGCAGTTAGCCTAGTACTAATCTATGAACCTATGTGATTTGCTCTGGTTAAAATGCAAAATGCTTGTAGGCAGAGGTTGTAATTATACTGGGGTCATACATTTCAGTCTGCCACATATATATGTATATGTATATATACAATGATCTTTACTCTGGTGTTTGAGCTAAGCTGTCAGCCTACATCAGCGGTTCTCAATCTGTTTGACACCAGCAGTCACATAATAGCTATAATCAATTTAATCATGAGCTCTACAACTTTGGACAACACACTGTCCAAGGATCAGGATAAAGGAAAACAGCTAGTGCATTTTAGATTGTTACTGCACTGGTAACACACACACACACACACACACACACACACACACACACACACACACACACACACACACACACACCCCAAGAGCTGAGAGTATGATAATGGAAATTCTCTTACACCTACTGATAGAGATTATATCACATATTCTTTTGTATGGATGCAGACTTTCATGAGACCACTAAGGGTGGAGGAGGCTAAACAATGTGGTTGTGTGGCCATCCTCAAACCCAGTGGGAAGGAAGAAAGAGACAAAATAGAATGTATTATGTTATGTTGCATATTATAATGTCATCTTATGCAATTTTATTTATTTAACATTTGTTAACCGGGAAAGTCTGACTTGGAACGAAGCCAATTTTCAGCGAAGGCCCAGGGAGAAATACTTCAGATGCGTGTCTTTGTAATGTGGGAGGAAACCGGAGCATCCAGAGGAAACCCACACAAATGCAGGGAGGACATGCAGACTCCACACAGAAGGCACCCCAGCCGAGAATCAAATAGGAGAACCTCTTTTTGTGAGCCGACAACGCTACCGCTGCACCACTGCATCGTCCAATGCTATGCAATATATGCTATGTTATGCTGTACAATCAGAGCAGTGATGGCAAAAAGATATGCTTGTCATGCCCTCATCATGCTGAAAATTTCATAACAACTTTTTTATACATCTTTCATAGCTGTTATGCTGTAATCTCATGCTCCACCAGACATGGTAGCCATCAGAGAATAGCATCAGAAATGTCTGACAGTTTTGAAATCTGTAATACAATTTATATTATCACAATTCACACACACACACACACACACACACACACACACACACACACACACACACACACACACACACACACACACACACACACACACACACACACACACACACACAATGAAAAACTGTTGGAGGAGTAAAGTGTAACAGCTTTTAAAGCTGATGGTTGATCAAATGTATACTTTGCTTATGGCCACTGTCTTTGTAGCAATGTTAAGTCCCTTGTACCTTTCAGAAATGTAACACATTTCACTCTATTGCAGTTTTTTTCTCTTTTTAACAGGTAGTTCATCGGGGAAGCTAATATTCTATATACTATGAAAAAATATTATTGGGTTTCTCTGATCATAACTGAATAGTTATATATTTTTAAAATGGATGTCAGGAATCAGTCCTCAACCTTCTTTTTCTACACTGTTGAGCTGAATTTCTTGACATCCTTTTCTCAAGCATAAGCTGGTTATGATTAGAGACCTGATCTTACTGTATTGTGTTGTGCAGGTGTGTTGTGTTCTGCCTTACAATACTATGCTATGTAAGCATTATAGCATGACAGTCTGTTGGCTATTATATGATAAATGTACAACTACTATGCGATAAATTACAAAGTCAAAGGTCCTACCATGTATACTTCTATATTATATAGACATAAAATCATTCATACATGCATGTATATTTGCAGCATTTTCACATTGGCAGTAATATTCTAATATTCATTCATAAATTAGAAATCAGTTTAAGCAGACAGAAAAGCAATACTTTGACAGATGTATTCAGTGTAACATGCAAGCAGAATGAAGAAGATTTTTATAAAGCTCTTTTTTTATGACGGCACAGTTAGGGTTGTTATTTGCAGCATTTCAATATCATAATGCTATAAATCAGCATGCTGTATATTTTGTAAATATCTCTGTCATTCTCCTTTACTAAGCCATAATGAAACATTTAACACTCAAGTCAACCAAATTTCTTGTTGCTAGTATGAATATTGCTTCAGATCTCCTGTGAAAAGAGAACACTGGTTTACTGAGACTAATATGGTCAACAAAATGTAAATAAATAAAATAAAAATAAGTCAGGTTCATATCATTAGGATGGATGCTGTTGAAAGTGAAATTAAAACAAATAGCTATAAAATATAAAAACTAGAATTACTGAGTCTCTTATTAATATTTATCCAATGAGCATCATAAGGACCTCAGTCTGGATGCAGTACCATCTGGCTGGTCATCTATCCAGTCAGTGAAAACATAAAAAGACAGTAGTTTTGCTAACTTATCACCAATTTCTTACTTCCCCAGGCTTCTGATTCCTTCTACACATAACGGCCGATGTTGAATGATGTTTTGTTTTTTGACAGTTAGTTGTCGATCATTGTAGGATCAACTAATTGTGGTGTTTGTGTGTGTATATATACATTTACGTACATATAGTAGTCATCCAAAATATTGTACATTGAACATCTCGAATACTGACCTCTGTTTTATCAACACGTTTTGGTCAACAATACAAAGGGGTGAAAAGAGTTTAAGATCGATGATACCCCAGGTTGGGGAACATACCTTTTCCCTGGGGATTGCGCAGTCTTGAAGTTGGAATAAATATTTAGCAGGGGGTATGGGGGCACGGGGGAGCCTAACTTCTACAAAAAAAACTTGTTTTTTAGTTTGCAAGTTCTGAGATTAATCCTAGAACCATGCACAGAAGCATCTCATTCTTTTGTTGCCCACGTTAATGTGTCAGCATTATCATTGTCAGCATTTAGTTCAATCGATTTAGTTAAATAGATCTGCATATTTACACACACACACACACACACACACACACACACACACACACACACACACACACACACACACACACACACACACACACACAAACACACTGATTTGCATGGGACTTATTTATCTGCCAAAGGACAATTTTCAGTTTAATGAATCTTATTTTTGTTCAACTGTTGAATATAGCTAGGGCTGGATCTATCAATAGGATGCCTAGGCAGCTGACTTGGGCCCTATGCTGTCAGGGGGGGCCCTACCACAACATTAAATTAAAAAAATAAAGAAAAGTTTTGTACTTTGCTGAGTGACTGCATACTATCTCTTTAAGAATTAAAAAATGCTCTCCAACCATATACCGTGTCTCTAAAAATTAAAAAAAAAAATGAAGTTTCCTGCTTTACATCAACATTCTACTGCTTCCTACTTTCAGCCAATGAAGCAGGAGCAAGCAAGGAAAGATGGCGTGGTACAAGATTTCAGAAGTAACAGCATTTGTTTGGTCATATTGTCTACATTATTTAGAGTTATATATTGTATAGTTACTGTTGTATATTATTGTGGTACAGTTTTCTGGTCAAGATTGGATAGGAAAGCATTTCTGCATTTAGATTAAAAACTGTCTGACAATTGGAATGATGGACTAAAGCTCCAACTTTTTAATGAACTGCTTCCAGTGGCAAGGGTGCAGTGTTTGATCCTTTCCACCTTCATTTACCTCCTGTATGTCATTCAGAAAATTATTTAACCAGATAATGCCTTGGAGCAATTAGGAATTTGTGCTAAGCTCCTTAATGTTCTCCAGAACTGCATGCCTACTAAGTATGAACCTTTTGTTGTTTGCCAGACATTTCCTATTGCATAACTGATCTAGTTCAGGAAATGTTAAGAGAATATCACTAGCATGCTATTTTTAATGCAACACAGGCAATTTATTCCTCAGGGGCAGCTGGCACTGCATTTGCAGATGAAGCACATAAATGCAAAGTTGTTTGCCAGTAGCAACCTCTGCATTAGTAACAGCTCTCTTTTAAATAAAATTATTCAGATGGCTTTTACTTCTGCAGAGACTGTGAATATTAAGTTAGCATATGTTATTAGGTGGTTGATATTTCTTATGCTCTTATAAATACAGAAGAGTATCTTATGTTATGATGCTAGTAATTGTTATACAATTTCATGTAGATCATCCAAAGCTACTAATAAAGTATGTGTAATTTATTTCTTCAAATAATAATGGGTGTACACAGTCAAAGTGGTTATGTATAACTGCTGGGGGGCTCTCTATGGATAAAAGTACCTTATGCTCTTATCATCAGATCATTTTTAACCAATTCTGAATATAGCACATTATAGGGCAAATAAAATCCCTAATCTGCAATTATGACTCATTCTAATGCAGTTGTGACTTGTTGTGATTCAATATCTCTGTTTATTTATTCTTAATGCAGCATTTATTTCCTGTACTGTTTTGGCCATTTCAGACCTAGATACCTCTTTATAGTCATTTAGATTCTACATTTATTATGTATGATATATTTGTCCAGACCACATCCAACCATATAAATGCAGTTTAAGAACATAGTTATTAAGCAAAAATGAAACAACACACATTTTCTTCAACAATAAATACCCAATGAAAATTGTACTTTAAATAAAATGATAAATACAAACACCAATGCAAAATAAATATGAAATACAATGCTGGTGTTCTGCTTTGGTAATAAAGTAAAATGAATGAACCAGATTCCAAAAGAGTTATTCTCAGTGTAACTGATTTACTCCAGTCTAAGGCCTGTCTATAAACAGGCATACACTGGGGTCCAGATACCAAAAGACGTGCTCTCAGCATAAGTGACTTTACTCCAGTATAATACACAGACTCACATAAACAACAACAGTGAATAAGGAATAGTAGTATAAACTATCACACAGGCACATTTTCCTAAGTTAAGTTAAGCAAGAGAAAAATATATTTATTTAACATTTGTTTAATGGGAAAGTCTGACTGGGACAGAGCCCATTTTCAGCTGAGGCCCAGGAAGAAATGCTCCAGATGCATGTCTTTGGAATGTGGGAGGAAACTGGATCACCCAGAAGAAACCCACACAAACACAGGGAGGACATGCAGACTCCACACAGAAGGCACCACAGCCAAGAATGGAACCAGAGAACCTCTTGCTGTGAGGCAACAATGCTAACCACTGCACCACCTAAATATAGTTATTAACACCTGAAGGTGTTGTATTGTAATAATCTCTATGCTTGATGAATATTCCTAATCCTGATTCTTTCTGACAAAATAAGTTACTTTTCTTCTGCCATATAGTAGCTTCAAGCAATATATTTTCACTACACATATCAACATATTATTCTTCTGTTCCTCATCAGAGCATTCAGCTGTACATAATTACTTCTGCTTATTCTGTATACTAACTGACTAGACCCATCAGATGTAGCACAGAAGTCAGATTGAAAAGTGCATATTACTTAAATATTAGGTGATAGGTCCTTCAAGATTATTAGCCTTTTTTTAGCTGCAGTTGCCAATCCAAATGAAGCTCCAGTAATGGATTAGATGTAATCATAGTTAATAATAAAATCCAGCAAAAGCAATATAACAAGCATTTATTTCAGTGTCAGTCTGTAAGAGAATGCAGCAGTCCATGAAATGGAATCATAAAGTACATCAAAGGATTGCTATGATACCAAATGAACAGAACAATTATTCTGTGAAATGCATACTTCATCTGCAAAGCTGAACATGGTACATTTACTATAATTAAACTATAATTCAGCTCTGTGCATGTTTATAGTTGTCATTTACATCATTTACATCATAATGATTTTATTTATTTTGTTTATTTAAGGTAAGTAGTCTGTACCCGAGGATCACATTTTAGGCACAACTTAGTTATTACTTTAACTATAATACAGAGTACCCAATTAAACCACACAGCACTGCTGCAAAATAAAAATGCAAGGTTAAAATAGCCATTACCTATTTTTATTATTTACCAAAAGAACATAATCAGTTCAGCATTCAGTATTCTTCCCAACCTCTCTATTTACAGGTTGGAAGTACACTTAGAGATTCCTAGCAATGCACAAATAAGTGTTAGCATCACATTGAATACTCCTGAATTCTACCTTCACCACCTCAGTAATGTTCCTGTTCCGTTATTTATTTATTTATTTATTTATTTTGTTTACCGGGTAATGTCCGACTGGGCATGAGGCCCATTTTCAGCGGAGGCCCGGGGAGAAAATCTACATACATAAAATAGTATTAAACAATCAAATTGAACACGTATTAATCAACAGTGTACAAGGCAAGTCAGTAAAGACATGAGTTATATAACAATAATTAGCAAATAATTAACAAATTTAACAAAAAAAATGACACAGTGATAAAAACTGGCTGCATTAGTTAATAGTGAGAACAGTGTGCTACAGTAAATGCAAGATGCAGAAATGCAGTTTACATAGCAGTTAAAGACAAAGCAGTATGCATGTATACATTGATAACTGAAACCAAGTGCAGAAACAAGATAGCCTTCAGCAGTTAATAGCTGTAGCTGTGAGAATGAGCCAGTTTAGAGTAATGTAAGGGAGTAGTAGGTAGTTTAAGCAGGAGCAGAGCCAGTATTTTGCTAGATGTTTCTTAAGGAGATTTTTAAACTCATGAATGCTGAGGTTATTAGCCATAGGTTGAGGAAGAGTGTTCTACAGTTTTGCAATTTTATGGGAAAAGAGGGTGGTGCCCTGTGTGTTGTAGGCTTGGGTAATCTTTAACAATAGTTTATTTGAGGATCTTAGTGCTCTAGGATTGCTTTTGGGTTGGACTAGATTGGCGAGTGACGGGCAGTTGTTAAGTTTGTGAATTATATTGTGGGCTATGGACAGTTGGTTAAACGTTAGAAGGTTTGGTAGTTCTAACCATTTAAGTTGGGAGAGTACAGATCAGTGGTGGGTTCTGTAAGGGTGGCCTGTGGCAAACTTGGCAATTTTGTTGTAGCATGATTCCAGATTATTTAGGTCAGATTTATGAATGTTTGTAAATACTAGGGAGCCATAGAGAAGGGTGGAGAGTAGATGTGTGCGGGCAGTGGCTTGTCTGGCATTGTCTGTAAGGTAAGGTTTAATTCTGTAAAGGGTGCCAAGTTTGAAGTGGACTTTTTTGATGGTGAGGGAGATGTGGGTGTCAAACCTTAGGTTATCATCAATTGTGACACCTAGAAGTTTGGCTTGGCTGGTGGGATCTATTTTGGTTCTGTTTGTGAAAAAGATAGAAAGTGGAGTCAGACATGTTTTGGGTTTATTGCAATTGAAGACAATTAACTTGGTTTTGTTGGGGTTAAGTATGAGTTAATGGCTAGTGAGGTAGTTTTCTGCTTCCTGGAAAGATTTTTGCATTTTTGTTTGTAGATCCTGGGGGTGGGGGCTGTGCAGATTAATGTAGAGTTGTCGGCGTATTAGACTATGGAGGCTAGTTGGGTTGAAGGGCTGAGGCTTTTAGTAAAAATTGTACAGAGAAGGGGCCAAGTATAGATCCTTGGGGCACACCAATAGTGATGGGTAGAAGGGGAGAACAGGGTGATCTCCCATTTGGTGGCTTGATGATGGTTAGAGAGATAACTATGGAACCAGGACAAGACTATTGTGTTGAGGCCATGGTATGATAGTTTAATTAGTAGGATTTGGTGGGAGACTGTCTCAAAGGCTTTTGACATGTCAAGGAATATGGAGGAGACCATTTGGCCTCTGTTTATAAGATCTTGAATTGTGTTTGTGAAAGACAGCAGGGCAGTACTGGTACTATGTTTTGGCCTAAAGCCGTATTGTGTTGGGGAGAGGAGTTTGTGATTAAGGAGGTGGGCAAGGAGTTGGGAGTGAATGCGTTTTTCTAAGATTTTGGCTAGAGGGGAGAGTATGGCTATGGGACGGTAGTTAGTTAGATCCTTAGAGGGGCCACCTTTGTGTAGGGGAATGTTTAAGGATATTTTCTGTAGATAGGGTGTATATTGTTCAGAGATATTACAGATGATTAGGACTGATAAGGGATAGACGATTGAGGGGGCAGCAATTTTAAGGAAATCATTAGGTAATTTATCAGCTGCTAGACAGCAGGGTTTGAGTTTGGAAAGGAGAGATTTTATGTAGTTTGTTTGCATTGTGGTGAAAGAGAAGGAGGTGGGGGAGTCGGAAGAGGGAAAGGGAACAGTGAGAGGTTGATTAGTCAGATTACCAAGAAGAGATGTGATTGAGTTAATGAAGTGGGTATTAAAGTGTGTAGCTATTGGGTCTGAAACTTTGGAGTTGATGGTTAAGAGGGTAGGGGTATAGCCTGGGTTGAGAAGATTGTTAATGTTTTGCCAACATTTTCTGGGGTTAAATTGGTGGGTTTGCTGATCTGAAAGGAAATAGTTTTGGTTGTCTATTTTTATCTGTCTCTTAGTTTGGTTACATAGCTGCTGATATGTTGTGTGGTCTATTTTATTTTTGGTAGTGTGGTAAGTGGACCATGCCCTGTCTCTTTGCTTCAGCAGTGCTAGGGTATCTTTAGATAGCCAAGGTATATATCTAGTTTTTGCTCTTATTTTTCTTGTGGGTGCTAGATTGTTGAGTATTTTAAGAAAGGTATTGTTGAAGTAAAAGACTACCTGATCAAGTGGGAAGTTTCTAAGAGGTGACTAGTTACTTTGCTGAAGAAGGTGGTTGAAATTGGAGGGGAAAAAGTTTTTTTTTTTGTTCCTGATAAATTTATATATTATGTTGGTTTGTGTCTGAGCTCATTTTCTGAACAGGAAGGTGGACTAGTGGTCACTGAGGGAGTCTGGATATATTTGGTTTGGTAGTTTTATCCAGTCTAGGGTGGACTGCTTTTTAGAATGTTTATCTAGCCAGGTCAGACAGCGTATGGTATGAGTGAAATTGAAGAGGTTTAAGAAATTGGAGGGGCTGTTGGTATTGCAGGAATGCCAATCCAGGTTAAAATCACCCAGGATAATGGTCTCCTGGCTGAAATTAGTTGATGCCCAGGTGAGAACATTCTCAATTGTGGATAGGTTGTTCCCGGGGGGGGGGGGGTGGTTATGATATTAATAGATTTGGTAGGGTTTATTACTAAGCATGTTGTTAGGATTTTGGAGTTAGGTAGGTCAGGAGGGGCACAGTTTAATAGTTTCAGTTTGAGTGTGCCTTTATACATAATAGCGACACCACCACCCCTTTTGTTTGGTCTGTCTAATCTAATTATATCTGTTTGCAATAATTTCCTTGTCTTTGATGTGGGGGTTTACCCAGGTTTCGGTTATTGCTACAATGTCAGGTAAGCAGGAGTTAAGGGTTGCATGGAACTCAGTGATTTTATTTACGATACTTCGATTACAATTCATTACGATTCTGTTATACACAGAACTAAGAGCTTAATATCCAGAGATGAACATCTGACATTCTCTTTGTCATGTAAAAGGCTTCAGCAGCAGAACAGCCATGCTTATATCTTCTTAATGATCACTCATTAATCTTACAGACTGTAAAAAAGACAAAAATGTTCAGAATGCAAGCTTATCAAATCAGAAAAAATAAAAATCTCCTTGTATATTTCAAAGTGCTAAATAGTTCTTGCTCTAACAGTAAAGACGTGTGTGTGTATGTGTGTGTGTGTGTGTGCGCGCGCGCGTGTGTGCGTGTGCGTGTGTGTGTGTGTGCGTGCGTGCGTGCGTGCATGTGTGTGTGTGTGTGTGCATGCTAAAGCTTTCTGTTTTACAGTGCTTCCATATTTCTGCTTCAGTAACTGTGTCACACCCTTGAGCATGTCACTTGTAGGAACTCTTGGTGTAGCACAACTCACTGTCCTGTTGTAATTCAGGTAGAGTTCTTATTTATTTTTCATTCAGCTTGCTGGATTTTTTCAAACATTTTCCATCCTCTCTATGCTAGCATTTCCGTTATACTCCATGGCTTCTATGCTCCACTTCCTAGCTAGACCCTCTTGCCTCCCCTATTCCTCTAAACCCTCATTTCCTCTGCTATCATCCACCATCATCTTCAGCATATTCTGATATCAGCATACAATCATCTGGATGATGATTTTCTGACCTAGGCTATCCTTTACTTTACCAACAGCCTTTACCAAAAAACTGACTTACTTTGTTTAACAGATTAAGATTTTTGTTTGCAATCAAACTGTTTGCTGCATTGTCTGAAATGCAGTTGTCATATCTTCACTTAGATATGGTCTCTTTTTTAAAGATAGCAGCAACAGGACTTTTGTTGAGTCAGTGCATTATAAGCACTTCACTGGCTTCCTAGGACAGGCCTTCAGTGTTAGAGCCTCTGGTAAGAGTAGAGGCATTCGCATGTCAACTATCTAAGCTTGAGTTTCAGTGTGGGATTGGACTGCCTGTTTTAGATTGGCCAGCTTCTGCAGGGTCATTGGCTGGCTTTTGAGGAGTCTTACACACTTTAAGTAGCCAATGGTTTGTGCAGTTCAGTGTGGTGTGGCACAGAGCAGTTTTAATCCTATTAGTGGACCAGCATAAAATCTTGGTCTATAGCTGATAAGGCAATCTCTATAGCCTTGTTGTACATTATATGCATTTCTCTCTCTTCTCTGTCTCAGCTTAGTTGTGCTATGGTAACTGATAGCTTCATCACACACTGAGGTACTTGACTCTTTTTTAACTTATTAACTTATTAGATGCTCTTCATTTGGCCATCATTAAAATTAGTACTGTTGTTCAGATGCCTGCAGTGTTATTATGTTTAAGCAATATTGTACAACTGCACCTTGTTGCTATTGCATTTTTGTTCATGACTGGCAATATCTAAAGTGATATTGTTTTGGGTAATTTTGCACTGTTGTCAATTACTGATACTAGGTATATAGAAAACAAATTAACATTATCTCATTGATCACATTTTTGATCATTGCTGTTGTTACAATAACTTACACATCCATTTACTTAATTATGCTACTCCTCAGCGTATCCTCTATTCCTCTTCTCTGACTGGGCCAAAGCTTATCCTACCATGACTCTATATATTTCTCAACATTTTTCCAACTTTATCACAACCACCTATTCATACTTCCTCCCTGCACTCTCCCCACATTGCATCAGACCTATTTAGTAATGCCCATCATCTTTACTCCAAATATAGACTGACCATTTCAACTCAAAACAAAACAAAATTAAGTGGAAAAAATAACCTCCAAAAACAAGTATCAATAATCCCCCAATATACTAAAATCCTTCAAGGAGAAGACATTGACCCTAATCCTGGCCCCACCTATCACAATGAACATCAAGATAATTCTCTTCCCCACACTGCTGTAATCCAACAAAAGTCAGCTCCCAAACCCGGGAGTCTAACTTTTGCTGCCCTAAATGTTAGAAGCATAAGAAATAAAATTTCTGAGCAGTGTGTCTGGATTACTCAGAATAAGTTTGATAGTCTCACTGTAACTGAAACATGACTTAAAAACAGTATAAATTACACTGAAATGATACCTCTTGGCTATAATATCATCCGCAATGCCCAATTTCCCAGCAACTGCCACATTTCTTCTTACAACAAACTAATACCAAAATTCAGTTCAGCAAAGCTTCTTATTACTTTTCTGAAATTAAACAATTATAAACAAATATGTATTACTGTCCTTTGCATCCATCCTGGCAATAGCACAGCTATACTGAAAGATGTCCTACATTGGATTATACAGTATAATTCCACAAGACAAAATACAACTAGGTGATGTGAATGTCAATTGGATGGACATAAACTCTAAATCCGCTGTATCTAGCATGACAGTATTTGGTTTCACACAACTAATTAATAGTCCTTCACATTATAGCAAGACTTCAAATTCCCTATTAGACTGGATCCTATTTTCCGACCCTAGCAAAGAAGCCATCTCAGGTACAATCTCTGACTGTTTCAGTGATCATCTCCCAATCCATACAACTAGACATCTTACGCATGCACTTACACACCATATTTATAAAACAACACACAGCCTTTTTAAGTTTAACCCAGAAATGTTCAATACTATCCTATAATCTATTAACTGGAACATCCTAAAAATCCTCCCCTTACATGATGCTGTAAATGAATTCAATACAACTTCCTTGATTATCCTAAATAGCCTTGCAGCTCCTACAATGAAGAGACTAAAAACAAATAATGCAGTTTAGCTATCCAAAAAGAGTAGAATTCCTATACAGGTTAGAGAAAAAAAGCATGGAGTGAATGGCAAAAATATAAAACATTACAATATCTTGAAAACTCCAGAATGCTTCGCAATCATGCTAGAAAACAAATTAATGAAGATAAACAGCTATATTACAATAATTTTCAGAATAATAGTAAACACAACCCTAAAAAAATGTTGGATAGTCAGCCATTAAGAAATGTAGCAACCCAGCTAAAAATTCAACCCTAATCCTGCTCACAAAAACTCACCACTTCAACCAGCATACATTTCAACTCGTATTTCATAGGTTGTATTGCATCTCTTACCAATGATTCTTCAGCATCTAATCCTAACCCTCTGTAACAGCCATGTATCACCACATCCACTTTCACCTTCAAACCTGTGCCCACATCCTATGTAAAACTACTGTTAAACAAACTCAAACAGTGCTTTGCTTCAACTGATGATCTTATAAGGGAATACCTTCAAATAGTAACCAATAGCATTATCTAGCCTGCTTCAGTCCTTATTAATAAGTAAATCCAGGAATACTCCAGTTTTCCTCTGTGGAAAAAGTCACACATTATCCTTTTGCACAAAGGGAAAAATTCAAATGACATTACTAACTTTATCCATATAGTAATCTTCTCCCCCCCTCCAAAATATTTGAAAAATGTTTTAATAATCTTAGTGCCTCGGCTATTAAGCCTTTAAGAGATAAAATACATAACACTAAAGGACATTATGTAAAGCCCACAATAAAGGATAAAATTTTAAAGGCTATTTTACCTATACAACCCATTTTGTTACTTAAAAGGGGATGAAGTATAAAAGTAATGTTAGTTCATAGCTGTTTTTCAGTCCCTGGTGTTGAAATATATGTACAACCTAGATATGTGGCTACATTTCCTTGTGGGAATTGTTCTGTTTGTAAGTGTACAACTCCTTCCTTTAGTCAAATGAATTGTGTTAAATATGTACTTAGGCAATTCTTCACTTGTTATAGTGAAGGTATTTATGCACTTAGGTGCTCCTGCAGTCTTTTTATATTGGAGAAACGATAGTGTCCCTTTAGGGTAAGACTGCAGGAACATCTTAGAGATATTAAATGTAAGAGACTTGAAAGTCCTGTAGCAGCTCATTATTTATGTTGTCATGGAGGGGGGTTTAGTTGTTAAGTACTGTTTTGGAAAAATTGTAATGTTCCTGAACTAAAAAAGAGATTGCATTATAAAGAAACTATATACATTTTAAAGTTTGGAACTTTGTCTCCTTTAGGTTTGAATCTTGAGTGTAATTGGAAGGTGTTGCTTTGAATTGAGTGCAGCTTTCTATTGGTTTATTATTGAATATTTTCATTGCTATGTTTATTTGGGGCTTTATATAATGTGCTTTAGTGTGATGTATTTTATTTCTTGAAGGCTTGATAGCCGAGGTACTAAGATTGTTAACGTTTTTCTTTTTCTGGCCATTTGCTTTGTTTGTTGTATTTGGTTTTGTATTTTCTTCTTTTGTGGTAGTTTTGTTCTATTTTATTTTATAACCAGTAATCCGAATTTTCAGCTCCCATGTATTTTCAGAGAAGATGCTGTTAATGGTAGTCAGAGAACTATGGAGGAATATATTACTCAGATGAGTAACAGAGTTCCTGACTGTATTTCTGATGGAATACTTGATCACAGCATTGGTTTGAAGGAATAACAGACCCCTATGTGGCAACTGTTGGAAGAGGGTTGGAATCGAAGGGTTTTTAATCCCTTTGCATCTGTTGGACAATGTACTTTTGCTATTCTCTCACCGGAGATTCAAGGTACTGCTAATAAATTTGAACGTTTATTCATTTAAGAGACCTCTGTACAGTATAATATACTTAGCCTTCAGAGGTACATAGAGTTGGATATTTCACCTCGTGGACTGCGTGTATATAAAAATCCATCTCTGTTGTTTAATTCCTTAGATCCTGAAGACCAGAAATTTGAGCAGAGATGGAAAGCTGCAGTACACTGCTGCATTATGGAATGGGTGACAATACTTGTAGAGAGGGATGCTGTAAGACAAAGACTGGTTAAAGAAGAAATTTCTTCCTTGTGTTCTTTGTTGTCATCACAGTTGAATTCCTCCTGTTTTGAACAGTTAGTAGGAGGAATTAATAAAAAATTATAAGAGTTGTCTAAACAGATTATTGAACAGAAAATGAAAAATTTGAATAGAGATATTTGAGACTACAATAATGTTTCGGTCTTTGGGGTGGGAAACAATAAGAATAGATGCCAGAAGGGCAGGCCTTCCTCTGGAAGTGAGGAGAACAAGAAACTACATGGAGTATCTTTTGCTTCATTGTAAGCAAGTGCTAGTGCTACAGAGGGGGACGAAGAGGAAGAACTTTCTTATCCCCCTTTACTGGCAGCTCAACAACCGGGATATCTTCAGGAAAACTTTCATGAGGGATTTCAGAATGAGAACACTAGTCGCAAATGAGGGCTTTTTGATACTACAAAGGAAAGACAGCAGTGGAAGGAAAACATAAAAAAATGGTACTGACATTAAAACTCTATTGTGCCTTGCACAAGATATGCATCATTTTGAAAAATATGACAATTTGGTATTGCATTTATCGGGTTGTGATTTATCTGATGCTGCAATGGCTGTTTTAAATCTAGGCCTTAAAATCATACCTACTGTTTTACTTAGGCTACATATGTTAAAAGTTGAGATGTTTCGTTTCATTAGAAAGCTGCACATAATCTACTGTTTTAAGCAACAGTCTAATAAGGTATTTTTTAATGATGTCTTAGATAGTTCTGGGGATAGTTTGGATGAAATGTATTTTTCCTGTGATTCTACTATACATGATGATTAATGCTTATTGTCTATTAGACACTTCTGATACTGTGTGCAAAAGTGATTTAATTACCCCTTTTTGAATGATAGTATTAAAAACTTTTCTGCAATGGTTGATTTCACTCTTGAGGGTACATGCAATAATATTTGTGACGATAAGAATAATATTATATATAATTTAACCAAAGCTGAGTGGTTAGCTTTGAAAAGTATGAGTCAGCGCCGTGACCTAGCGATTAAACCTTCAGATAAAGGTCATAACATAGTGGTGATGCATTTTACCCAATACAAAAATGTATGAGACTAATTTGAATTATATTAGTGCATAAAGTGATAAGTGATGAATATGAGAAAGCATTAAAAGAATTTCAGGACTTAATCACTAAAGGTTTTCGGTTGGGATATTTTTTTTAAGGAAGACATTGAAAGAAAATTCACTGTACGAGGTTGTTCTATGGCTAAGTTTTACTGTTCGCCAACAATACATACGAATTTAACTTCCCCTCCAGGTCATCCTGTAGTGGCTGCTACTAGTTATTTTTTACATAATGTATGTTTATTACTTCATAAATATTTATTGAAACCTGTGATGAAATTGGATTCATATATACATGCTTCTTTTGATTTTTTAGAAAAAATTTGGCCATTAAGATGGAAAGCTAATAATTAATGGCTTGTTATGGATGTTAAAAGCCTCTATACTAATATTAGTCATTCTTTGGGTATAGAGGCAGTACATAATTTTTTAGGTGATAGTCCATTAGTTAATTATATTATTAAGTTGTATTTTAGTTTAATTCATAATTATTTTGAGTTTAATGGGGAAATATTTAATCTACTGAAAGGGATGGCTATGGAAATATCTTTTGCTCCCATGTACGCTAATCTTTTTATGGGGTTATTTGAGGTTAGATATTTATATAAGTTAGATTTTTTTATATTTTATAAAAGATTTGTTATTCAATATTTTAGATATATTGATGATTTGATTTTTTTATGTGAAGATAGACAAATGTTTGTGAATGATTTTATAAATGATTTGCAGAGGAATAATTTTGGTATAAGTTTTGATGGTGTT
Organism: Protopterus annectens; assembly: GCF_019279795.1. Taxonomy (NCBI): domain Eukaryota; kingdom Metazoa; phylum Chordata; order Ceratodontiformes; family Protopteridae; genus Protopterus; species Protopterus annectens. The sequence goes on along the minus strand of NC_056731.1, from coordinate 391,653,703 downwards.
TTCTTTGGTTCAAAGATATTTTTTGGACATGGAACTAGAGGGGGTAGTCAGAGATGGTATTTTGACTAGAGTCCATAGAAAATTTCCTGATATTAATCATGTTTTAGATGGGAAACGTTGTCATTCTTCCCACTTATTGAATTCTTTACCTCATTGAATTTTTTAAGACTTCCTAGACTTTGTAATAAAGAAAATATATTCACTGAGGAACTAAATAAAACTTGTAATTATTTTTTACAAAGGGGTTATGATCTAACTATATTAGAAAGAGCTTTGAATTGGCTGTTTGGGGTGAATCAACAATGGAATAATGGAGATGAATATGAGAATAGTCAGGGATTGGTTAGACCATAGGGTGTATTTTGTTACTACTTTCAATATTTTAACTGATAAGAATTTTGATAATGTTAAGTATTATTGGGATTATTTGTTAAGGGATAAACTTTTAAAGGATATTTAACCTATACAACCCATTTTGTTACTTAAAAGGGACAGAAGTATAAAAGAAATGTTAGTTCATAGCTGTTTTTCAGTCCCTGGTGTTGAAATATATGTGCAACCTAGATCTGTGGCTACATTTGCTTGTGGGAATTGTTCTGTTTATAAGTGTACAACTCCTTCCTTTAGTCAAATTAATTGTGTTAAATATGTACCTAGGCAATTCTTCACTTGTTATAGTGAAGGTATTTATGCACTTAGGTGCTCCTGCAGTCTTTTTATATTGGAGAAACGTAAGTGTCTCTGTAGGGTAAGACTGCAGGAACATCTTAGAGATATTAAATGTAAGAGACTTGAAAGTCCTGTAGCAGCTCATTATTTATGTTGTCATGGAGGGGGGTTTAGTTGTTAAGTACTGTTTTGGAAAAATTGTAATGTTCCTGAACTAAAAAAGAGATTGCATTATAAAGAAACTATATACATTTTAAAGTTTGGAACTTTGTCTCCTTTAGGTTTGAATCTTGAGTGTAATTGGAAGGTGTTGCTTTGAATTGAGTGCAGCTTTCTATTGGTTTATTATTGAATATTTTCATTGCTATGTTTATTTGGGGCTTTATATAATGTGCTTTAGTGTGATGTATTTTATTTCTTGAAGGCTTGATAGCCAAGGTACTAAGATTATTAACGTTTTTCTTTTTCTGGCCATTTGTTTTGTTTATTGTATTTGGTTTTGTATTTTCTTCTTTTGTGGTAGTTTTGTTCTATTTTATTTTATAACCAGTAATCCGAATTTTCAGCTCCCACGTATTTTCAGAAAAGATGCTGTTAATGGTAGCCAGAGGACTATGGAGGAATATATTACTCAGATGAGTAACAGAGTTCCTGCTGTATTTCTGATAGAATACTTGATCACAGCATTGGTTTGATGGAATAACAGACCCCTATGTGGCAACTGTTGGAAGAGGGTTGGAATCGAAGGGTTTTTAATCCCTTTGCATCTGTTGGACAATGTACTTTTGCTATTCTCTCACCGGAGATTCAAGGTACTGCTAATAAATTTGAACGTTTATTCGTTTAAGAGACCTCTGTACAGTATAATATACTTAGCCTTCAGAGGTACATAGAGTTGGATATTTCACCTCGTGGACTGCGTGTATATAAAAATCCATCTCTGTTGTTTAATTCCTTAGATCCTGAAGACCAGAAATTTGAGCAGAGATGGAAAGCTGCAGTACACTGCTGCATTATGGAATGGGTGACAATACTTGTAGAGAGGGATGCTGTAAGACAAAGACTGGTTAAAGAAGAAATTTCTTTCTTGTGTTCTTCGTTGTCATCACAGTTGAATTCCTTCTGTTTGAGCAGTTAGTAGGAGGAATCAATGAAAAATTACAAGAGCTGTCTAAACAGATTATTGAACAGAAAATTAAAATATTGAACAGAGATATTAGAGACTACAATAATGGTTTGGCCTTTGGGGTGGGAAACAATAAGAACAGATGCCAGAAGGGCAGGCCTTCCTCGGGAAATGAGGGGAACAAGAAATGCCATGAAGTATCTTTTGCTTCATTGTAAGCAAGCGCTAGTGCTACAGAGGGGACGAAGAGGAAGAACTTTCTTATCCCCCTTTACTGGCAGCTTAACAACTGGGATGTCTTCAGGAAAACTTTCATGAGGGATTTCAGAATGGGAACACTAGTCACAAATTAGGGCTTTTTGATACTACAAAGGAAAGACAGCAGTGGAAGGAAAACAGAAAAAAATGGTACTGATATTAAAATTCTTTTGTTCCTTGCACAAGATATGCATCATTTTGAAAAATATGACAATTTGGTATTGCATATATCGTGTTGTGATTTATCTGATGCTGCAATGGCTGTTTTAAATCTTGGCCTTAAATTCATACCTACTGTTTTACTTAGGCTACATATGTTAAAAGTTGAGATGTTTCATTTCATTAGAAAGCTGTAGTTAATCTACTGTTTTAAGCAACAGTCTAATAAGGTATTTTTTTAATGTCTTAGATAGTTCTGGGGATAGTTTAAATGAAATGTATTTTTCCTGTGATTCTGCTATGCATGATGATATTAATGCTTATTGTCTATTAGACACTTCTGATACTGTGTGCAAAAGTGATTTTATTACCCCTTTTTTGAATGATAGTATTAAAAACGTTTCTGCAATGGTTGATTTCACTCTTGAGGGCATGTGCAATAATATTTGTGATAAGAATAATATTATATATAATTTAACCAAAGCTGAGTGGTTAGCTTTGAAAAGTATGAGTCAGCGTCGTGACCTAGTGATTAAACCTTCAGATAAAGGTCATAACATAGTGGTGATGCATTTTACCCAATACAAAAATGTATGAGACTAATTTGAATGATATTAGTGTATATAGTAAAGTGATAAGTGATGAATATGAGAAAGCATTAAAAGAATTTCAGGACTTAATCACCAAAGGTTTTCGGTTAGGATATTTTTTTAAGGAAGACAGTGAAAAAAAATTCACTATAGAAGGTTGTTCTATGGCTAAGTTTTAATGTTCGCCAACAATACATAAGAATTTAACTTCCCCTTCAGGTCATCCTATAGTGGCTGCTACTAGTTATTTTTTGCATAATGTAGGTTTATTACTTCATAAATATTTATTGAAACCTGTGAGGAAATTGGCTTCATATATATGTGATTCTTTTGATTTTTTTAGAAAAAATTCGGCCATTAAGATGGGAAGCTAATAATTACTGGCTTTTTATGGATGTTAAAAACCTCTATACTAATATTAGCCATTTTTTGGGTATAGAGGCAGTACATCATTTTTTAGGTGATAGTCCATTAGTTAATTATATTATTAAGTTGTATTTTAGTTTAACTCATAATTATTTTGAGTTTAATGGGGAAATATTTCATCAATTGAAAGGGACAGCTGTGGGAGCATCTTTTGCTCCCATGTAAGTTAATCTTTTTATGGGGTTATTTGAGGTTTGATATTTATATAAGTTAGATTTTTTTTTATAAAAGATTTGTTATTCAATATTTTAGATTTATTGATTATTTGATTTTTTTTATGTGAAGATAGACAACTGTTTGTGAATGATTTTATAAATGATTTGCAGAGGAATAATGTTGGCTTAAGTTTTGATGGTGTTTTCTTTGGTTCAAAGATATCTTTTGGACATGGAACTGGAGGGGGTAGTCGGAGATGATATTTTGACTAGAGTCCATAGAAAATTTCTTGATATTAATCATGTTTTAGATGGGAAAAGTTGTCATTCTTCCCACTTATTGAATTCTTTACCTCAATGAAATGTTTAAGAATTTCTAGACTTTGTAATAAAGAAAATATATTGACTGAGGAATTAAATAAAACTTGTAATTATTTTTTACAAAGGGGTTATGATCTAACTATATTAGAAAGAGCTTTAAATCGGCTGTTTGGGGTGAATCAACAATGGAATAATGGAGATGAATATGATAATAGTCAGGGATTGGTTAGACCATAAGGTGTATTTTGTTACTACTTTCAATATTTTAACTGATAAGATTTTTGATATTGTTAAGTATTATTGGGATTATTTGTTAAGGGATACAATTTTAAAGGATATTTAACCTATACAACCCATTTTGAAACTTAAAAGGGACTGAAGTATAAAAGAAATGTTAGTTCATAGCTATTTTTCAGTCCCTGGTGTTGAAATATATGTGCAACCTAGATCTGTGGCTACATTTGCTTGTGGGAATTGTTCTGTTTATAAGTGTACAACTCCTTCCTTTAGTCAAATTAATTGTGTTAAATATGTACCTAGGCAATACTTCACTTGTTATAGTGAAGGTATTTGTGCACTTAGGTGCTCCTGCAGTCTTTTTATATTGGAGAAACTTAAGTGTCCCTTTAAGGTAAGACTGCAGGAACATCTTAGAGATATTAAATGTAAGAGACTTGAAAGTCCTGTAGCAGCTCATTATTTATGTTGTCATGGAGTGGGGTTTAGTTGTTTAAAAAGTACTGTTCTGGAAAAATTGTAATGTTCTTGAACTAAAAAAAGATTGCATTATAAAAAACTGTATACATTTTAAAGTTTGGAACTTTCTCTCCTTTAGGTTTGAATCTTGAGTGTAATTGGAAGGTGTTGCTTTGAATTGAGTGCAGCTTTCTATTGTTTATTATTGAATGTTTTAATTGCTATGTTTATTGGAGGCTTTATATAATGTGCTTTAATGTGATGTATTTTATCTCTTGAAGGCTTGATAGCCGAGATGCTAAGATTATTAAAGTTTTTCTTTTTCTTTTTTGGCTGTTTCCTTTGTTTGTTGTATTTGGTTATATATTTTTTCTTTTGTGGTAGTTTTGTTCTATTTGAAAAAAATGTATTCAGTAACACCTGCTAAACTTCCTCCTGCAGGAAGAACTCATAACCCCACACAACATGGCTTCTGTCCTTCCCACAGTAATAACACTGCACTTCTAATATATGTAGATACTGTCAATAAAGACAGAGATAACAGCAACCTAGTCTTCTCCTTATTTCAAGAGTTGTCTAAAGCCTTTGACATGGTTTGTCACAGCAAACTTCTACTTCAAATGTCCTCACTAGGTCTCTCTAAGCCCACCCTTCTGTGGTTCAAAAGCTACCTATTCAATAGATATCAGTCAGTAAAATGGCACTTGACCCTCTCTCCATATCTTCCAGTCACCACTGGTGTACCACAAGGCTCCATCATTGGTCTCTTCCTATTTAACATTCTCGCCAGCAGTCTCCACACATCCACACAACAGGTCTCATTAGCAGAGTATGCAGATTACTCCACATTCATTTGTACATCTGTCACCATAGCACATCTTCACAAAATTACTCAGGAAGCTTTAACACCCACTAAAACATGACTTTGTAACTCACACCTCATGCTCAACCCTAAAAAAAAAAAAAAAAAAAAAACTATAACTTTTTACCCCCAAATCTACCTACTTATGAAAAAAAAACTTTAAAGTCATCTTTCTTGATTATACAATCATTGAATTTGCTTCTCATAGCAAATTATTAGGGATGAAAGTGGATGCTAATCTTGAATTTGACCTGCATATGCAAAATTTCATAAGAAAAACTCATAAAAAACTAGGGATGCTTTATAGAGCCAAAAACTTTCTCACCAATGCAACTAGAACTGCACTTGCCACTCATCTCCTCCCCACAGCTGTTTACGGTGCTCCCATCTTTTCTGTCAGACACCACATAAGTTAAAACTTGAGCAATGTTATAACAAAGTTGCTAAATTTACAGCAAATACTGCTTTCAGATCCCACTAGTGTATGTCACTAAAATGCCTACATTGGTTAGAATTGCCCCATCAACTAACATCTACATATCTTCTTACCACCTATGCAATTATCCAGAATCCATCTGCTTGTCCAGCACTAAATGACATTCTAAACAACTATGTTCCTAGTCAGTCATTATCATGTAGTAACCAAAAACTCAGGTTTGTCCACAAACCTATCAAATCTGCTGGACATTGTCTGTCATCGTACCATGTTGCTAAAGCCTGGAGCTCCTAAGCTGTATCCATCAGGTCAGTACACCCTCCCTCCCATCATTCAAAACCATTCTGAAAGACTTCCTGGCCAAATCTGGCTCCGTTCTTGCTCAACCCCAGGTTAAACTATATGCCTAAATGGGGACAAATACCTGCTCATACCTTACACTTCCTTACTCTCCCTTGTTCACTCACATCCCTATTTCTATCAGTTTCTCTCCCCTTGCTTTCTCTATACCATAAGCATGCTTTTTCTCTCACTTCATATTATAGTTCCTGTTCGTATTATACTAAATGACCTTTAAATCCTTTATAAACTTGCAAAATTTTCTCTAAATATTAAATCATTCTCATACAACTCGTATCTATTGTTAACTAATGTTTTCATTTTATATCTAACTTGGTATAATTATTTAAACTGAAGTTGTTTTTTCAATTATTTTTAAACATGGTAACATTATTGTTGTTAAAATGTTTTGTAATACTTTGAAGCTTTTCTACCTGGGCCTCTGCTGAAAATGGGCTCCTACCCAGTCAGACTTTCTTGATAATCAAATGTCAATAAATAAATAATAAATACATTACTACTTGCTACTGATTGCTATACTGCTACAGCAGTTACAAATATTGCTCTATAGTACTGCAGTAGAGAAGATTAGATTACACTACCTGATATACTTTTTTTGCCAACAAACATCTTTATTAAATTTTCACATATGACAAAGGCAATCTCACATTTATATAAATGAAAAATAAACATGGCACAATTTTACTTGCAAACAGTATACATCACAGACACCACTGAAACAACTGTAGTTACAGGCATTATACATCATTTATAATCTATCCAGTCATTGTCAGTTAAGCATTAGATAACTCATTCAAATCTTGCCTCTTAAACCTTGTTCCTGATCTGCATATACTGTTCACACAATTCCCATTTTTTCCTATGTAGTTTGTTCCTTTCCTTTTCTAATGATCACAATTCCAGTTGTTTTATCTCTGTTACTATATTCACTACTTATAATATAGTTGGTCTAGAATTTGATTTCCATTTTCTAGCATTTGCTTTTTTGGCAGCCACCATAACTACACTCAGCAAGACTTTACTATGTCTAGGCAATTCCGATTCCGTATCATAAATCAAAAAAATCATCTCCCCAGTCAATTCAGTCTGCTCACCCAGCATCTCCGACAGAGTGGTCCACAGGGAATACCTAAGGTCTGCCAGCTCATTATACTCCCAAAAAATATGTTCCCAGCCATCTCTTTCTTGCCTGTCATACCTCCAACATTTGCTATCCACCTGAGGAAAAATTCTGTAGAGTCTAATTGGGGTATAAAAATAAATATGTAAGCACTTTCAGGCAAAAATCCTAAATCTTCTAGACTTTGTTGCATATTTGGGAGATATACATATATCCTCCCATTGTCTCTTTGTGAATTGCTTATCCAGTCTCTCTTCCCAATCCTTTCTGAGCTCCTCTGATTGATTCTTATAATTGTCATGTAATATTTTATATGCTTTACTAATTATTCCTTTTTTAATAGCAGCTTCTGTTCTAGATTCTATTAATAACTCTACCAGTTCTGGTCTTTCATTCAGGAGCCCCCTATTCTTTCTCTTTGCCTAAACTCTGATATTAATCCTTGATAGGGAAGACAATCTCTAACCTGCAGTCCAAATAAATTCTTGGCCTCTTCCCATTCTATTACCTTTCCCTTTCTAGTTCCTTTGCCAGTTTTCCCCAATAAATTCCAGCCCCCCCTCTTGCCCATTATCTGTATCCCTGACCACAGTCAACCCTATCGGCAAAATCTCTTTTCTCCATTCTTGTGCTGATTTGGTTCTTAGAATACTCTCCTGCTATTTTTTGAATATAATGCTCTGCATGATTTTTGTTGTTCTCCTTAAGAGTCTGCATCCAAATTTCAGTGTCTCCTTATTTCTTGAGCTTCTTCCCTGTATCAGCATCATTCCTTTCCACTTTGAATTATAGATTTCTGCTTGTGTTATGTATAAAAGCCTTAACTGTGTTGCTCTAAAATACCCCCCCAAATTAGGTAGTCCTAGTCCGCCTTGTTCTATTGAAGGAATCAGCTTATCCCACTTGACCCTTGCTGATTTCCCTTCCCAGATAAAATCCTTCAACTTTTTTTTAATTGCTATCCACAACTTCTCCTCTGGCTGATAAAATACACCTGATCTGTCTATAAGACTAAAGGGGCTAAAAACATTTTAATGGCTTGTATCTTAGTATCCATATCCATATAACAAAGCTTCCAGTTTCTCAATTTTTGTATTATCTTCTGCTTAGTCTTTTCCCACATATCCTTAGCTGCCACAATAGAGTCATTTCTAATCCATACTCCTAAATACTTCAGTTTATCATGTCCCCATAAATATGGATATTGTTGGACCAATTTGTGTGTGGGTACATGATTTACTGCTGTTGCCTTTGTTTTAGCTTCATTAATTTTGTATCCCAAGAAGATCTGAAACTTTCTTAGAATATTCCACAACAATGTAATCTTCCTTTCTGGTTTTGTCATGTATAAAATAATATCATCTGCAAACAGAGCCAGCTTATCCTGACTACCATACCAATTATAGCATTGCATTTCTGAGTCCCTTATTTTCTTTGCCAATGGTTCTAACTATAGTGCAAAAAAACAAAGGGGAAAGCAGACAACCCTGTCTGGTTCCTCTACTCAAGTAGAAATTATCAGAGAGGACCCCACCCACTTTAATTTGCACCTCTGATCAATCATGTATTCTTCTAATCAACCTTATAATTTTATCAGAGAAAGCAAATGCTTCCATTGCCCTGCTCATGAAGTCCCAGTCTACTCTGTCAAATGCTTTCTCTGCATCAAGACCCACCAATAAAAATGGCATTTTCTTGCATTCTACTTCCCTCTGGATCATCAATGTTCTGTTAATATAGCCAAATGCTTGCCTCCCCTCCACAAAACCACACTGATCCATATCTATCAATGTTGGCATTACTTTTGTCATTCTTTTAGCCATTTTAGACATGAACACTTTATAATCATGGTTTAGTATTGAAATGGGTGTGTATGAAGCTCGAGCCAATGGATCTTTACCCTCTTTAGGTATTACTGTTATCACCGCCTTCTTCCAGGATGCTGGTACTTTTCCTCCTCTTAAAATATTGTTAAACAAAACCTTCCAGATCGTTATCAATTTTTTTTCCCTCCTAACTTCCAAACTTCCACAGGAACACCATCTATTCCTGAGGAGTTTCCTGTATATTGGTTATACATAGCAATTTTTATGTCATCTCTTCCTATTATAACAGTTAGTAATTGAGCTTCATCTACCTCATACCTTAGCATATTTAATTCTTCCATAAACATTTCCATTTGTACCATTTCCTGATTTCCATATTTATCTTCCTTGTTATAGACTCCCTAAGCTTGGTACACTACCTGATATATCACACTTTTGATCACTGCTGTTGGTGCATTGCTACTTTTACTGATTGTTCGTACTGTTACAGAAACTGAAGCTATTGTTCTCACGTACTGTACTTGAATCAATTAGATAAGACTATCTGATTTAAATTTGCCAATTGTTACCAATTATTCTTGCTTAATATGGCTTTAACTTTTACTGTGATGTACCTGTAAATATTACCACTATTATTTATGTCCAGACTCTAGCAAAGTCACATCTCGTATTCTTGTATCCTTTAGCTACATCCCAGATTATCAGCATTTTCTAGTCCAATCCATTATATTCGTCTATCTTATATCAAGAGTAGGTTGCTAAGCTATCCTGTTTTCTCATTAACCTTTGACTTTACTGACCATTATATAATCACAGCCAGTTCTTGCCCATTCTATAACCAGCCTAATAATGCTAAATATTGCGAAGCACTGTAGCAATTGCTTAATGTTTGCTAAAAATCTTTATTGCTACCCCACAATGATTCAATATATGAGAGGTGTGAATATTTATTGAATTTAGAAGCTACCTTTTCATCTTAAAACACATTTGATAGATACAATACATACACACACTTACAGTACAGAGTGACTCCACCATGCCAACATATCCTGGGGCTGATAAAAGAATAACGCCGACCAGACTATGAAATAAGAAATCTCAACCATCGATTCATACAGTAGTACACCCACCTTCATCTCATATGCCCACAGCCAGTACCATAAGTCTAAGTATCATGAGAGTGCTGACACCAATCCCTTAAGGCCCCCCCTGACACTGAATCTAACCAACAGTAATGTTTTAGTCATAGATGACTCTATTATAAGGCATACAGGCACCACCCTTACTAGGCTAGGTAAGAATAGGGTGGTGGTTAGCTGTCTCTTTGGAGCCTGGAGCCTGGATATAACAAGGGCTGAAAGAGCCCTCCATTAAGATAAGTATGATTATGACCTGTTAGTGGTGGTGTGGGGGTGAATGACCTTTGGTGCTGTACCCACATGGACATGCAGAAGGATATGACTGAGTTCATTATGCATGTGCCTGAAGCAGGAAAAGACATTGGTCTTGATGTGAATTTTGCCATCACCCAGAATGATAATAAAATTCGAAGACAGTTGATAATTGGCTTTAATAATTGTCTATGTAGCTAGTATCATTTTAGGGAGATCCACTGTGTGTCAACTTGGGATGAAATAGCTGTCAAGCCTTCCTGCTTTGTCAAGGTTGGTCTACATATCATTCTATGGATTTTGCATTCTGGTTAAAGCCTTAGCTACCCACATAGTGCCTTTTTTATACAGAGTCCATTTGCTGGACACTCAAGCCTACTGAAGTCTAATTTGGACTGCAGTAAGGCTGTTCTACTCAATTAAACAAATGCACAGACTTGATGTACTCTTGCAACTTAATCACATTCATATGTGTTAAAGAAACATGGCTTCAAAACAATGAAAATACCTCCTCTATTCCTGGGCTTAATGCCTGTTATATTTTCAGACCTACTGGCAACTGTGGAGGATTATCAGTATTTCCCAGGATCCCAAATGTGAACTCTTAGCTGTCCAAATTACCGTACACAAGGCTAGTTAACATTTCATAGCTAGTTATACAACACCCTATAAGTCATCTTTATTTATTTTCATTTAATAACCTGGTGGGTGAACTGGTCAGTAACCCTTTTAATGCATGACATGGGTAACTCAAGAGATACAAAACACAAAACAAAGCAAACAATAAGGAATGTGAAGATAGAGTACACACGTAAATAAGAATACAGAGTTAAATAACTGCAGTTCTAACAATGTGTAATCAGTTAAGTGAACAGAATTGGTAAATGTATGTGTATATGTACAGGTGGCAAAAACACAATAGGAAAATAACATATAAGTGCAATAAAATAAGCACAGATGAGATATCTGTGGAACCACGAGATACTTAATTTAACAATTGTTACTCATTGTCTAGAAAACTTTTGCAAGTAGTCTCAGAATGTAGGTGTTCCTGAAGGGCTTTTTGAAAGGTCCAAGTGAGTCTTGATTTTTGACACTTGCAGGCAAGTTGTTTCAGGTTGCTGGCCCAAATCTTGAAAAAGCCATTTCCCCCCAAAGTGGTTTTGAAAGGTGAGCAGGCAATGGATAAGCAGCTATCTTGTGAGTTTCTCACTTCATACATTAACTCTCTTAACTCTCATGAATTGGATGCTTCTTTTTAGTAGGGGCGATACCCTTGTTTTAAAACTTTAAAGATCAATGAGCTAAGAAGAAAGGTATCCCTATTATTCACTGATAGCCTGCTGGTGCTTTCAAGGTGTATGCCATGAATGAGTAAAAGGGGAGCAAGCAGTATAAATCTACAGATTTTATTCTCTACCATTTGTATGTGAGACTTTTAGACTTAAGTGTCAGACCAGGAAAGGAAGACCACATTCCAGTTCAGGTAAAAAATATGCATGGGTTCTAGAAGAGAGAAGATGAATGATCCTTCTACAAAGTTTCAGTTGAGCAAGGACTTTACTGACAGTGATATCCATGTGATTTGTTAAAGAGGTAGCTGGGTCTAAAGTTAGGCCTAGATATTTGTGCTGTTGGGTATACTGTTATCAATGAGATTTGTTAACAGAATGGGATGGAGATTAAATAATTCCCTGGGTGTAGAAAAATAACATAGCATTTGTCTTCTTGTGGTTAATATGTATTCTGTTAGATTAAGACCATTTTTGAAATATTTTTGTAGTTAGCTTTTGAGGTTGCTGTGGTTATTGCTGCATTGTAGGAGAACTATATCATCTACATACATAACCAGATTGAGGTGTGGTAGTTCAATGATTAGTTAATTTGGAAATAAGGAAGTTACTAGCTGTCCTAGAACTAATCCTTGAGGTACTGTACACTTATGTTGAGCAATTCTACAGTGGAAGATGTATTTTTGAAACAAACATGGAATTATCTATCCTGCAGCTAGATCTTGAACTACTGGACTGTGTTATCACTGAAGTTTAGTCTTTCTAGTTTGTTGATAAGAAAGTTATGGTTTACAGCTTAAAAGGCAATTCTTCCTTTGCCAGTGATAGACATCTTAATGCCTTAGTGAAACTCTTCATTAATCCCAACTCATTTCTAATGAGTGATTTCAACTGCCATCAATAAACTGGCTAGTTTTATATCACCAATGGTCAGCATGCTCAGTGTTTCCTTGACATGATAAATGCTATCTCCCTGGTACAAATAGTTAACCATTCTGCTAAGGGCCCAAAAACCCTTTATCTTTTCATCACAAATATGGCCCCTTCTCACATACCTCCATATAAGTTCATAGGTGTTTACTAGGTTAACAACCACAAGGGCCTTTATAACCCTAGCCATGCATCCCAAATCTCTGACAAGTTCTCGTACCCTTGATAAGAAGAGGTTTGGGAGATGAACTATTTACAGCCAGATTGTGTCCATTAGAGACATAGGTGCCAAACCAGGGATGAATTTCCTGTTCATCATTCAATTGTCCAAATTACACTTGAATTGGGTTAAGGAGGAACTCTGCTTCACATGGATGGGGAGCCTGTTCCAGAGAAGGGGTAGTCTCTGGGATACATGCCTATCAATACAGCGAGTCCTATTTAAATCACAGGCAAGATTTAAGTCTTTAGAACAGGTAGGTCTGGTGCTGTTTGTTTTGTGGATATGCAAGAGGCTCATCAGGGTGGGCTCTGACAATGCCTTGTATGCCAAGAATAGATATCCTCTCAACAGCCTATAAGAGACAGAATGCAGTGATAAGGCCTTGAGGTGGTCTGCATAGGACATGTTACTTATGCCCTGTATTCTTTTAGTGAGGAATCTCTGTGGACATTCCAATTGTTGAATATGCTTGGTTAGGTACATATTAAAACAGGCATTGTACTCAATGATAGGTATGACAAATGAGGAATACAGTGGAACAATGACTTCCTTGGACATAGATGCCATACCATTGTTTATAAGTTATGCAACATAGAATTATTTCCTCATTACTGTAAACACGTGATGGTGAAAGGCTAGATTACTGTCTGTGTGTGTGTCCCCAAGTCCATGACTACTGAGTCAACTCTTAGGGGTCTGTTGTCAATATAATAGCCCAGGGTGGATGACTTCCCAAAGGATACTATTATGCACTATTATGCATTTCTTGGCATTTAATTTTAGTCCATGGCTTTGACACCAGTTATTTTCTTGTGTCAGCCCATTTGTGTTGGTGGGGGGATTCTATCACCACTCCTAATTTGCAATCATTTGCAAAATTTGTCAGCCATTACACATTGGCCTTGACTTCAGAGAAGTAAATGCCAAACATGAATGGTCCAGGACCAATCCGTGAGGACTCTGCTTGTGACTGGCCTCTTTGTGGAGGTGGGCTCCCCAGTTCTAACTTCCTGGGTTCTATCTGTGAGCCAGCTGGCTATCCACTGGGTAACATAACGGGTTTATACCTAATTGCTTGAGTTTGTCAACAATGCCTGAGTAAATTATTGTGTCAAATGCCTTGCCCAGGTCAAGGTAGGCAGTGCAAACCATTTTGCCCACATCCACTGCTTTGATGACCTTCTCAAAGAAGTCCACCAAGCTGAGTAAGTATGACCTGCCTTTGACAAAACCAAATTGGGCTGGATCCAGTGTCTTGGGGTTTCCTATATCATTACTGGTCATTTCCATGATAATTCCTTCCATGGCTTTGCATATGAGACTAGTGCAACTTTTGGATCTGTAGTTTCAAGGATCTGTCGATGGACTACCTCTGTGCAGAAGGATGAATGTTGCTATTCTCTATTTGTGATACACAAAGCCTATTCAAAGGATACAGTTAAACACAAATTCCAAAAGCCCTGATAGGTCATGCTTCATGCTATTTAGAAGGCATACTGGGATAATGTCTGGGCCCATTGATACAGTATTCTTTGCCTTAGAGAGGGCATTATGGGCCTGTTCCCTAGTCGTAGTAGGAAGAGTCATACTTGATGGTATTTCCTGAGGGAAGGTTGAGGGGGAGAAAGGATTAAAGTTGGAGCTGAAATTGCCAGCCAGAAGGTTTGCTATATCTTCTGGTTCAGTATAGGTGATCTGCACACAATTATGTATTGCCTTTAAGGTTGTGGACATAGAAAATGCTTTGTAGTTCTCCTTGGCCTGGTAGGCCAAATTTACCTCAAATACAGCTTTGGTAGACTTTATTTATCCTCTGAGCTATTTGTTTAGTTTGATGAGAGTGCTTTTATCCTCCTGGCTGCTGCACCTCCTAATTTTTGCCCTGATTTTCTTTATTCTGTTATACATCCTATTGATGTTTTGATTCCACAAGGATGGATTGTTTTTTGAGTTAGTTTTGTAAGTCCTCCTGTTGGGTACATCTGCTTCTCTGCAGCTATTAAAATGCTTATATAGGGTTTCTGTGAACAGTTCCATGTAGGCAGCAGTGTTCTTAGGATTTATGGGGGCTTGAAACTTTGCCAGGTTATCACTTAACTGAAGAAACTTAGCATTAGAATAGTTCTGAATATTTCAGGGTAAGCTGGGGTTCCAGGTTTTATTTTTACTTCAAAAGAAACCATTTTGTGGTCTGACCTTACCAGAGGCATTACACTAGGGGGTGTGCAGCAGTCTCCCATATTAGTGAGGACCAGATTCAGTATGGTTGTACCCCTGGTCGGTTTATTGACAGTCTGGTTCTTGGAGTTTGTGTCGGTACGATTGGTGTCATATATCATTCTCAGTTAATAGTGGGATAATTAAAGTCACCCATGAATATGGTATTGGGTTAGATGATGAGTGTTTCCAATATGTTTAAATACATGTCATGGGTTTCCTATGTCATATAGGGGAACCTATAGCTTCCAAGGAAGTGGTATGGGATTTTGCCTATGGAGATTTGAACATGGAGAAGTTTGAGTGAATTATCCTGTTTGACCAGCCTTGAGGTATATTTATTTTTGACGTAAATCAAGACACTGCCACCTGTAATCACTGTCTGTGTTGTAGCTGTTCCATATGTGTGGAAGACTTTATAGCCTTGCATTTGTGTGCTCTCCCTGGTTCTAAACCATGTTTTAGTGACTGCACAGATGTCAGCATTCTTTAGGGTAAGGAGAGCTTGTAGGGAGTGGAGTTTTTTTGTTTAGACTCCTAGCACTGAGCAGTAACACCTCTAAATGTTCTTGGTTTTTATTTGCTATGTTGAAGTACTTTCAGTTTGGCATTGCCTGAAAATGGCAATATTGGGGAAGACAATGTTTTAGCTAATATTCGAAAGCCTAGAGGGGAGAGCTGCAGACTATCCCTGGTAAAGCAGCATGGTCTGTTAACCACCTCCTTCCATGCTGACAAATATTGCACCCCCTTAGAATGACACCAGAAACTAAGACAATTAAAGTCAGTCATCTTCTGTTTGTATGTGGCATCATCCTCAGAGAAGGTAAAATGCAGCTTGGAGCTAGGCTCATACTAGCCTGGGACACATATTCTGAGAGCTCCATGATGTCTCTCTTCATATAGTCTAAGGCGGTATGTCTCAGGTCATTTACACCCACATAGATTATGACTGAGTCATACTGGTACTTGTGGTCCAATGATCTGAGTGCCTAGGTGATGTGGTGAATCCTGGTTCCTGATAAGCAACTGACCTTGACATTCTCCTTACTCAGTCTTGTGAGACGAACATCAATGTGCCCCACAATGGAGTATCCAGTGATCAGAATGTTGGATTGTATGTTGGCTTGCCTTATGGCCTTAGATGTAGCGGCTCCATGAGATGTGGCTGTATGTGTTGATATGGGTGTTGTTTTGAAAGAGTGCATCTGGGCTGCTGAGGGTATTCATTAAGTGTACTTCATCTAGGAGGTATTTGGGGTTTAGGAGGGTTACATTTAAGTGCCTCAGAATATGTGGGTCTATGTGTCTGCTTTGAATTCTCTGTGATGGGTCCAGCATGTGTACTACTGACATCTTGACAGGCATTAGAGGTGCTTTTATTGGAGAGCTTTGCCTCCAGTGACATTGTGTAAATGCATGTCTCGCATACCATATCAGTTTGTTTGAGAATTAGCTGGTTATTAGCAAGCATGAAGCAGTTTCTACATTGCCTCAGGATTCAGGATGACCATATCCACTAAGCTGGTAATGGCTACAGTGGGAAAGATCATGTCCATGGCAACAGACCCTGTTTTATTGATTCACCAGTTGGAGTGAGAATATAAAGTAATGTCAGGAGTATCTGGTTTGCAACTCTGGGGGCAGTGCTTATCACTGCAAACTAGCTGGCCTGGATGCAACTAGGTACTGTTGAAATTTCAATGGTCCTCTTACAGGAAAAATATTAATTCATAGTGTCTGCATCTATACAGGGTACTCCCAAACACTTGAAGGGAAACAATTAAGTAGACCCTGATGATTTATGGATGAAATATTTAGCAAAATATTCTGAAGTTAGGTTAAACAACATCAAATCAAGCAGCACTTAATGAAAGGAAAGAATTAGCTTATCAAGAATGATGAAAAGAGGGGATTTGCCTCAATGGCTACTGTCTGGTTACTACTAGTGCTGGTCTCACCACATCTTCACTCTGCTGGGATACAATGCTCCTTTGCTTCTTCTGTTACCAGAAGCAAAAAGTAGCACCAATCCTAAGATGAGAAACAGGCCACAGGCAGTTTGGTGATCAGCAATCTGTATCAGATGATGTAGGTTTGTTGTAACCTTTTCCTGGTAGATGCCTTGAGCAGCAACCAGACCAATCTGGAAGGTCCAACACAGACACTCACTGCCCAATCAGAAACAGTCAGGAATCAATGCAATGTGCTTCTTCTCTCACCAGGAGCAAAATATAAGCACAAATGCCAAGCTTGCACCTATAAAGCAGTTATAAGGATTTATGGTGATCACCAGTCAGCAGGAAATAAAGTCCCTATGCTCCTTCTTTCACCAGGAGCAAAACCAAATCACTAATCCCAAGATGACTACTGAGAGGCATAATGTGGGCTCTCCAATAATTAGTGGTCTTTGTGTAGATGTTGCAGATTTTAAAGGTAAGATGGAAAAATCAGTTTAATATCTTAATAGTTGCAGTGTGCACTATGCAGTTAGGTATGAAAGAGGGGGCAACTTAAGCTTTAGCTGTCTAAGTGTAGAGCCACGTATTTTAAAAAGAGCAAGATAGATTGGAAGGGGGTGGGCACTTTGTATTCTGGCTGTATGGAATACAGTGGGAAGGCCAATACATTTAAATAGCCGAAGGGGAGTGATTTCACAAAATGATAATTTTGTGCTTACTCACAAAAGCCAATGAAGGAGGACACAGAATGAGATATGTGGTCAAATTAATATAAGGGCAGGCAACAAGAAAGACAGTTGAATTTAAAAACACAACAACACCAGGGCGGGAGAGTTGGAGAAAACTAAATTTCATTGTGACTCACAAGTAACACAGCTGTGGTCTCTTTCCTAGTTTAAATATGCAGTTAAAAGCAGAATACAAGTAAAACACAGTGTAAAGAAAATTAATCACAATATACAAAAAAGAAGATGGTAAAGAAGCAATATAAAATAGAAGAAAGCAATACAAAATACAAAAAGGAAATAATAATCTAACCTTTCTCTTACAGCAAGGTGTGGCAGAGTCTGAGTGAGCTTTTCCAATGTTATCTTCCCTTGTTAACTTAGACCATTTCCTTTAAAACTGGTGGTACTTCTCTTATGAACACTTCTTTGTTTAGGGACTTTTCAAAAGCAGACCTTCTTCAGTTAATCAATGACTTAAAAAATCAATGTAATCCTTCACTGAAGGTCCCCTCTGCTAAAGCTGCCACATATGACTTCTACTGCCACTTAAATAGTATAAGATAGTTCCTATCTGCACTAAATATAATGAGAAATTTAAAAACAATCCTCTATAGTGAAATACCCATATACATATAAATTGTAAAATAAGAGAAAGAAATTATTTAATACTTGGATAAAAATGACTCATTCTACCCACCTTAAGAAGATGCTTAAGCAAACTGAGAGTTTGGGATACCATTAATAATTTCAAAGATGAATCTGAATTTAAAATAGTGATGGGAACCAAAAATAACTACAAATCGTCCTTTAACTATGTCAGGAAGTTAATAACCACCCATCAATATTTAGAGTTTATCCACAATAATACTGCACCCCATGATCCAAAAGAAATAGCTAATGTCAGAAATAGCTGACAAATGTAGTGCAAGTTTTAGTCCAACAATGGCTATAAGTATTCTACAGATTCCTCAGTCCTACCCAACCCATATAAATACTATAGAACAAGTCATCTCAGATGTCTCAGAAGCCAG
Organism: Protopterus annectens; assembly: GCF_019279795.1. Taxonomy (NCBI): domain Eukaryota; kingdom Metazoa; phylum Chordata; order Ceratodontiformes; family Protopteridae; genus Protopterus; species Protopterus annectens. The sequence continues at coordinate 391,634,926 of NC_056731.1, read as the reverse complement.
AAGCAACTCATCTGTAGGTCATGATAACATACCAGATGTTTGTTTATTGGTATCAAATATGACCTAGAAGAGATACTACTTAACCTGTTTTAGCTGAACTTCTATACTGGTTACCCATTAGTCTCACTAGCCTCAAAAGAAATGCTATAGAATTCATTATCTCAGTCTAATTAATCTGGACATTGAGACTTTCTTAATCCAGAACCCTCATCACTTTTGCTTTGTCAGGTGTAGCTGCTGCCTCTTAACCTTGTTAATTTCTTTTAAAAAGTCACCAAAGCAGTGAATAGCAGCTGAGCAGTACACATATCTGGACCTAGCCAAGGCTTTTGTTACTATCTTCCATGCAGACATTATTAATAGACTTATAAATCTGAAGATAAATCCATATGGTTTACGCTAATAGCTACGTGACTGTCAGTCAGAACCTTTGAGGTTAGAGTTGCAGGTGCCACTTCTGAAAGCAAAGAAGTTGCAGTGGTGGGGTGGGCCCTCTCCTATTTGTCATCTATATCTCAGATCTTCAAGCCAACACACCTGGTCTATGGTTATATAAGTTTATAGAGTAGAAATTGTGGCTTTTTTTTTCATTTCTTACTGAATAAAAATTGCTTCAACTTGGGTTAGATTATGATAGCAACTGGAGCAAGAACAATTGTCTGAAAATAACTGTGGAATATGCAGTATAGTTCATGTTGGTAAACACAACATTTCCACATCATACCACATAAGTGACACACCTTCCAGTCAGACTCAGTCATAACCGATCTAGGGAACCTTGTTGCTAAGCCCTTATTTGTGGCCATCCTGTCTCTGCAGCACTGCGGAAAGTCTTATATCTTCATTATCTAATATCCAAAGGCACCTCCTCTGAACCCAAAAAAGTCTTATTTCTCATTTGTTTAGCTATCATTAGACCCATTATTGAATATAATGCCCCTGTCGGCATGTGTTTGCCTAAATATATAACTCAACTTGAAAAAACACAAGATTCCTATATCAGTGGCCTCAAAACCAACAATTAACAGGATAAGCTGTCTGCCCTCTCTCTGTACTTGTTTTCTGATAGACTCCTCATTGGTAATCTGTCAAGCTTTTTGAGCCATGAAAGCTCTGAATCTTCCTGATGTCCTATTCCTTCACATAACAAATGGTTCTTCAAATATTCTGTTAAATTACTTTAATACATCAACTGATAAAGAAGGCATAGTTTGACAGTTTCTTATTTCAATGTATCCCCCACCTCTGGAGCAAACTTCCCCTGCATAACAAGTAGGATGGGAGCTTCACCACTTTCATGGTGAATCTTGATAACTAAGTGGGCGACCTCAGATCCCGATCTTCTCCTTCCCCACCAACACAGCCATTCTTTCTTGTGTTGCCCTCCTGAAGGCTGTAGAGAATTAATGAGTATGTTTTATTGGCTAGATTTGTAATGGTGTGTAGACTGATTGCCTTGAACTTATAAAGCTATCATCAGTGGTATTTAATACTTATTTTCTGTGCATCTCTAGAGAAAATTAGGATCACAGAATCAAAGGATCATAGGAGGTTACTAGGCTATTGGCCCTGAGGCCCTTATAAGCCAAGAGTTTAGCCCATGTTTAGACAAGTCAGCACCCGATGCCTCTGTGCAGTAGGGCCACAGGTGGAATCCCAGGGGTACATTTTCTGTTTCCATCCAGTTATCCAGGTTGCACTTAAAAGGGGTAAAGAGGTACTCTGCTTGATGTGAAGAGGGAGTCTATTCCAAAGATGGGGGAGTCTCTGGGACACAAATCTGTCCCGCCAACAAGTCCTGTTGATGTCACAGACTAGGTTGAGGCCACACATTCGAGTTACTCTAGTGGAGCTTGACTTGTGGATATGCAACAGTCCCATCAAGGTGTGGTCTGTGATCACCTTGTATGCCAGGCAGAGGTCACCTCTGAAGAATCTGTATGAAACTGAGTAGAGGGATAGGGCTTTTAGCCTATCTGATGTCTGAGGCCCTGGATTCTCCTGGTGATGAACCTCTGTGGTCTGTCCAACTGCTGTATGTGCTTTGCGAGGTACATGCTAAAAGGGATGTTGTACTCATTAATGGGCCTTATAAGGGAAGAATACAGGGATGTTATGACCGGTTTACCTTTACATGTGCGTAATGCACATGTGTGAAATACAAAAGTCTGAAAGGACTTTTTCAAGTTTTCGGAAGGTCGAAAACAAAATGCATCGAATGTGCAATGAGCAAATGCACAGTAACGTTCGCTCATTGCAAATTTAGCATTTTTGGTGCGAGGTGCACTATAGTGGGGATCAGGAAGTGGACCATTTCCCCACTGTATTTACCCATTTCTGATATTTACGTATGCAGTCTTTGTTCTTACAAATCAACCATATTAGTTACATGTATAACTGTCATCCCCCATGGTACGCTAGTCACTATCACATTACCTTACACTTGACCGCAGAAGGAAACAATAATGCAGTTAAGTATAAACAATCATAAAACAGGAAACAAAATAAAGATACTGTATCAACCAGTAACACAACTTTTAACAGCTCATGCAACTGCTGTATTGAGTAAAAACAATAGACCTATCTAATTTGCCCTTTAAGTACATTTTTTTTTCAAAAAACTTTTTATTGATAATCAAATAATGTAACATGACAGACATAACAAGAAAAATAGACATTACAATATGATTGTGCATTGATAGATTAATTAAGAGCATGTAAATCATTTTATGTAAATAAAAAAAAAACAGTTTAACTATATACAATATTTACAACATTACCCAGTTAACTGAAATGCAAAACACTATCTATCATAGGTGTTATTATCAAAAACAACCAAGTCTAGCCCAGATGGTTACATATAGTTGATAATGAGCACAACTTTTTCCAACACTTTATTGGCGAGGGCCATTTTTTTAGGACTTTTTACTAATGTTTTCTGTGCAGCAATATAAGAATAAGCCAAAGATTGAAAGTTCTCCCAATTTAGTTTGGTACGGTCAAGCCAGTTTTTAGTAATATAGAATTTTATGAGTAAATAAATATATATTAATACATGTAAATCTAACCTAGAAAGAGGTATTGTATGAATATGAAGGACTGCTAGTTCCCAAGAAAGGGTAGATTTGTGGTATCCCATTTTTTGCAAACGAACTTTCAATGAAGTCCACAATTTGTGTGAATAACAGCAAGATCATATAATATGCATAAGGTCAGCATTTGGAAATGAACAACATGGGCAAGAAGCAGATTTGCAGGGATTAAATTTATTAAGTTTATCAGGGGTGCAGTATGCATTATTATTTATCATTAGTTGGGTATAGTAAAGTTTCTTAAAGGGTGAGAATTCTAGAGTCATTTTGATAGCAGACATTTTCTGTTTTGTAGTTAATTGAGAGTTATGTTTATCCCAGTATTTGGAAAAAAGACAATCTTTATTATGAATTATATCCATTAATAGATTATATGTCTTAGACAGCATTTTCTCTGGAAGCGTTAAAGTTTGAATCAATATATCTAAATTAATGAAATCCTGATTTTCTGTTTTAATGTGGGCAAATTTGGGAATGATAAGATCTCTTAGCTGACAGAGAATGGTGATATATCTACCTTTAACCTCAAAAATATTGCATAAATCAGTTAATGTTTGATCTTTATGTTTCAAAATATCCCATATATTAAGGTTTTTTATTAAAGGGAAGTCTGAGAGGTTGATCATGTTATTATTCAATTTAATGTTTGGATTTAGATGCACTGGTTGTATTAATTGGAAAGTGCTATCTAAGTTGACAAGTTTTAATATCTCCTGAAAACATTTAACCTTCTGTTTTAAAAATGTAGAAATTTTAAGAGTATGCATAATATTCATAGGTAGAAATGGAAGAGTTATAGGGTTAACTTTTTTAGCTAAAATATGCTGGTACCAGAGCTTAATCCAATTAGGAAGATTCTTGAAATCAGTAAAATTCATATTAGTGATGGATAGAAGTTTATTAGCTTCAATAATTAAGTAGTAAAGATGAAAGTTTGGTAAGCTTAAGCCTCCTTTATTTTTAGGGAGCAGTAACTTAGAATATGAAATTCTCAATGATTTCGGATACCAAATAAATTTAGCCAGTTCCATGTGTATTTTTGAAAAAAAAGTTTTGGGAATTATTTTATCTGTGGAGTTAAATTGAAAAAGGAGTTTAGGGAGAACATTCATTTTAATTATCGCAGACTTGGATAAGAGAGTAAAATTTAGAATTTCCCATTTGCGTAAATCAAGAGAAATTGATGACCATGTTTTAGCTAAATTATTTTGAAATGTTGAGAGACCATTATGAATAAAATGAATTCCTAAATATTTAATTCCACTAGTTATTTGAAAAGGGGATTCAGGGAATAGATATATCTTGTGAGCTTGAGGATTAATGGGAAAGACATGAGTTTTTTTAAAATTAATCTGATATCCCGAAACTTGTGCAAATGTATTAATAGAACCAATTAACTTGGGAAGGTCCGTAGTAGGAGTTTGAAAGTAAAGCATTAAGTCGTCCGCAAAGGCTGATAAAAGAAGATTGGTGTTCACAAGTCTGGGAATTCTATGAAAAGAATTTTGCGCTATACTTAATAAGAGTGGTTCTATATATATGTTGAAAAGAAAAGGTGATAGAGGGCATCCTTGTTTTGTGCCATTGATGATTTTAATAGGATTAGAAGTCTTCCCATTAATATGTAGAAGAGTAGTAGAATATTTATATAAGATTTTAATAAATTCTATATAAGCAGTAGGAATATTAAAATTATCCATAGTACTAAAAAGAAAATCCCAATTAACTCTGTCAAAGGCCCTTGATGCGTCAAGAATCAATGCATAAAGGGGATTACTGTCTACTTTAGTAAGATGAATTAATGTATCTAGTGTCAAAGTATTGTCCCAAGTATGTCTATGAGATATGAAACCAGCTTGGTCAGGTGAAATTATCAATGGTAGGACTTTTTTTAATCTATTAGCCAGTATTGAATCTAGAATTTTTATATCTATGTTTATAAGTGAGATTGGCCTATAATTATGCGGATCTGATTTTTCTTTATTGTTTTTTAGGATTAGAATTGTTTTTGAAGTATTCCAGTATAAATCTGTTATACCATTGATCATTATGTACTTATAAACTTTGAAAAGAAAAGGTGCTACTTCCTGTTTGAAAGTTTTAAAAAATTCAGATGTAAAGCCGTCTGGACCAGGGGATTTTCCAGCTTTTAGCCTATCTATAGAATCTATGATTTCTTGGATCTTTATTGGTGCTATAAGTATGTTTTGTTGTTCTTCATTTAGTCTAGGAAATTTAATATTAGACAAATAGCTCTCTATGTCCTGATTATTGATTACATTTGATTTTTTAGAATACACATCTGAATATAAAGAGGTAAATAGTTGAATGATCTCATTGTCCGTGCTGTATATTCTCTTCTCATATTGTATAGGCGTTACTCTAGGTATAATTCGATTGTTTTTAATTATTCTCGCAAGTGTTTTTGAAGGGACTTGGGCCCATTCAGAGTAAGTAGCCATCATTCTTTGTTCTAGTATAGAAAGATTATTATGATGTAGCAGTAATAATTCTTTTTGGAATTCCCTAATTTGCTCATAACATGAGGAACTGGGGTTCAATTTATGTATGTCTTCAAGAGATTGAATTTTTCCTTTTAAAAACAATTCTTTTTTATTATAAAGTTTCTTAAGATATGAAGCTTTGTTTATAAACATACCTCTCAGACTTGCCTTACATGCGGCCCATTGGACATCATAGGGAATGTTTGTAGAATCAAGATTATTATACATTTCAGTTATTATTACCTTGCATAATTTTTGTATTTCCTCATTTTTAAGTAAATTATTGTTTAATGTCCATTTATTTACCCTGTGCGTGCGTGACAAATTTGAATCTGTGTTGAGTACAAGAGAGATCCTTGAATGATCAGAAAAAAATCTGGGCTCTAAAGAAAAATTAATTAACAAATGTGAAAGAGAGTTTGAAATGAGAAAAAAGTCTAACCTTGACCATGCATTGTAGCACCTCGAATAATAAGTGTAAATATCTTTACTATCTGAATAACCAGTAGAGGAGAGAGGATCAATAAGTTCTAGATTTGACATCAAGTTTTCCAGGGCTAGTGAAGCTTGATAATTGTAAGAAAGTGATTTACTAGATCAATCTAAATCAGGATTAATAACAGAATTCCAATCCCCACCCACAATAATGTAGTGATCTTTAAAAGCAGCAAGAATGTTATAAATCTGTAAAATAAATAAATGTTGATTATTACAGGGACTGTAAAGATTAAGAATTAGACAAGGTTTATCTATGTTGTGAATGTTGGCAGTAAAATGACACCATCTCCCCTCAGAGTCGTATTTCTCATCAACAATATTACCTTGAAAATTCTGTTTCACTAATATAGCCACCCCCTTTGAGTTAGAGCTATTGCCAGCTGCAATTATTTTGTTAATCCATTTCTTTTTTGTATCTTTGAGCCAATCTTCTCTAGTTAAATGAGTTTCTTGTAAGAAACATACATTAGCTTTAGAATTATATAGCAAATGAAATAATAATGCTTTTTTGCCTTTATTTTTTAGCCCCCTGACATTCCATGAATCAATATGTAAGGGCTTCACCATATGCTATTAAGAATCTTTGTAAAGAGAAATAAAGACTTAATATATTAGTGATATAGTGGGCGTTTAATATTATGTTTTCTGTATATCTAGTGTTTTGCAAAATAAACATTTTCAATAAAGTTTTCTTTAAGGAACTGTACCACTCCCTTATACCCACCCCGGTGCCTATCCACATGCCCCTAACAATACAGGGAGTATGTATATTTCCAAGTAAAGGGTAAGTGTTTACATTTAGAAGAATGTTAGTGAAAGTAGGAATTACCTTACACATTGTCCTAAAAAGGACAAACCCTAAATTAAATACATATATACATATATACATAATATTAAAGAAACAAGATGTCGAACGAACTAGAGACTCCATAACATCCTGTTCACAGCTCCAAATGAAAAGCAAATAAAAAGAGAAGATTTTGAGTTAATTATATAATTATGTATATCTATATCAAATGAATGCCTGTTAATGACCAAGTAAACTTATTTACCACTGTTAAACTTTTTTAAAGCTTCACCTGTTGTAAATGTAACTAGTGAAAACATGATAACAGCAGTAGAAACATCCTATAGTGTAACATTCGATTTCAGGGTAACCCTTCACAGGGCCTATTATTTTGCTAGTGTTACAATAAAACGATATACAGAATTCTATTAAAAATAATTAAAATGCTATATTACTTAATATTTATTATAATAAATTCAAACTCTACAAGTCAATATTTATAAGAACAAAACTGTAAAAGAAAAAAGTAAAGATAACAGTATATCTTAATAAGTAACATAGTATTAAAACATTTCTAAACCTTTTTGTGCATAAATATTAAAATACGTAAGCAATTTTAAATGTTACTGACACAAATTTACTATAGATGTTTATTTTAGTCAATTTACATAGGTCAGTAATAAACCATATTCTAATAATATTATTTCGTACTCAGACTGCTTTTTCCATCTGGTTAGCATTGCCAAGTTTGTACAACACAAACCAACCTTATTTGGGTATAGTTCTCTGGTCTATAAAGCTATATAAAATGTCATATTAGACATTCTGAAATTCTATTTCAATTTTCAAGACCTCTTAGTGGTTCGGTTTTTTATATCAGATAGACCTGAAACCTTATGTTTAGGTTAAACTCCAGTATTATATTGTAGATCTACATATATGCAACTGTATAACGTAACTATTAGCTTAATTTATCCTTTTACACCTAGAAAGCAAAACATGTTTATTATATACAAGAATAAGGCTGTTCAGCAAAAGTTACTTACTAAAAGTGTGTGGAGTGGGGTTTGTTTCACACAAGTG